>NW_024962250.1:42551259-42629553 GCF_019238085.1 Lagopus leucura | reverse complement strand
TCAGATATTCACTTTATACTTGAACAGTGCTAATTAGCAGATCTCAAACAAAAGCCAAGCCTCCGTAGCACTGTGCACAATCTGCCTTTAGAAGCAAATACATTCACATTTCTGAAGAGTACAGGCACTCAGATAGAGACTAAATGCTACACACCAACTATGAATTTTTTCTATCTATTTTGTAGACTGAAGATAAGGATACTTGACACAATTTTCTGCTGCTTATAAGTCAAACAACAGGTCTTCCTGCTCAACATTTTTGTACGTGCTTCAAGTTCTGCATAATCTTCCAAAGCCAGTTAAAACCAACAAGTATCACGTTACGTTGACTTCACAGTCAGCAAGGAGAAGACTCTTCTTACTAGTGATATACTTCTTCACTCTTCATTTAGTATAGTTCTACTTCATTTTAAAAGCACTGAAAAAATAGAGAGGATGACTATTTTTTTTTCCTGTCCAATACTTTCTTTGGTGCCTCTGATATCTGAGTTTTCTTTATTTATTATTTATGTCTTCAGGGTATCACCTTTCTCCTCACCACACTTATCCTCTATTTCTCATACTGCACAGAGCCTTTCTTGCATGAAACACTCCAGCTGCTGCATCTCCACAAGAAAGAGACCACTGCCAACAACAAACATTTCTAAATTGAAAGGAAATAAAGGAAAATTGTGCCCAACAGAAAAATCAGAACAGAAAAAACATGTTAAACTTCTGAGTTTAAAAATGTAAAAGCAGAAGCCTTCCCTTCATCACTGCCACTTGGCTAATTCAGAATAACAGTAGGCATTCACATGATCATTTCCCTACCTCTAGTTAATAAACGTTTCATTACGATAAAGTCACAAAAAGAACATTACATTGTACAACATTTTCCATCAGCAGAGAGTCGCAATTTAGTTCTTAAGCAAGTCAGGAAAAAGTAAATACTCCCTTATATGTCAGCCACCAGGTTCACTGACACTAGCACAATTCATTTCACTGACTTCACCAGGTCCTGGTCCTAGCATCTAAAGCAGACAATGCTATTAAATAAAACTCCATCAGTACGAACTACATTACTTACTCTTCTTCTGCAAAACGTTGTCCAGATATGATATCAGTACTACCAGGAGCATAGTCCCATGCTGTCTCTATAATCCCGATGTAATACTCCCTGGTCACTGCCCCACTTCGGCAACAGCAAAAAAACAGCACAACGTTTAGCAAGTACAGCTTCATTCTGCATTCACGAGCCTCGTGGAAAGCGTGAAACAGAGAGCGGGTACATGCAATTTCCCTTTATATGGTCTTTCTTTCCCACCTCAATTCCACCCCAATCAGAACACCCCGAATCTTTAACTTTTTAACTCTGCTCAGCACCTTTCTTAGTGGAAGGCAAACGGCTCTTTCACAAGAGGGCTGTAAGTTCAGTAAAGCCAGTACTACATACAGAAAATACTCAAAGCTTCTACAGCACAAACACAATCTCCCCCTCACAACCCGACCCAGCACCAACCCCCGGGAGCACCGCCACTCACAGCTCTCCAGCCGCACTCTGTGCTGCCCATCACCACCACTGAGCTCAGCCAGTAAACCAGTTCTCAGCCCACCTCATCATCCACTCATCTATCCCACACTTTCTCAGCTTCATTACCAGGATGTCACAGGAGACTGTAACAAAACATTGCTGAAGTCAAGGTAGACGACACCCACTGCAGTACCTGAAATGGTCCATTCCATCCCACTCAGGCTGAAGCCTTTATTCCTTCCAGGTGCATATTAGGACCAGCCTCCAACACGGGATGAGTGCACTGGAAATTCCAGAGGTGGAGTTTGAGCCAACAGCCCACATTCCTTAAGGGGTAACAGAGCAGCAGACAACCCGAGTACACAGTTCTGGAGAAACTTACCCTTGGTTTCAGGAGCGGGCATCTCACCATTCCCAAGTACGGCCACCCAAACAGCACTTCATAGGGCGATACTCCTAAGCCTTCTCTGTGAGTGGTTCATATTCTGACAAGGGCTACAGGCAAACACTTTGTCCATGGTAATTTGGTCTCTGAAACCAATTTTGACAAGTGCTTCTTCAGCATCTGATTGATTCATTCTACTTTCCCTGAAGAAGGAGGGTGCCATGGAGTATGGAGCTCCCACTTCATTTCTGAAGTTCTCATCAGCTCCTGTAGGACATGTGAAGTAAAGAGGCTTCCCTTATCTGAGTCCATATTCCACACAATCCCACATCTAGAGATCGTGTCCAGATGTAGAGTCCTCAGTGCAGAAGAGACATGGACCTGTTGGATCACATCAGAGGATGGCCACAAAAAAAAAAGAACCAAGGGATCAAAGGGCTCTCCTCCAAGGACAGGCTGAGAGAGCTGAGCTGTTCAGCACGGAGAAGTGAAGGCTCCAAGGCGACCTGGTAACAGCCTTTCAATATCTAAAGGGGAGCAAAAGGAAAGAGCAAGGGAAAAATTAGGTTAGATATGAGGAAAATATCTTCTATAGTAAGGGTGGTGAGGCAGTGGAACAGGTTGCCCAGAGATGTGCTGGATGCCCTGTCCCTTCCAAGGTGAGGTTGGATCGGGCTCTGATCTAGCTGTGAACATCCCTGTTCCTTGTGGGGAGTTGGACTAGATCATCAAAAATGGTTCCTTCTGACTCCAAGGAGTCTATGGTGTGACAGCCAATGCCATGAGAAACAGCGACACAAAGGACGTCGATGGCCTGGTGAGCAGTCAGGGCAGGCAGGGAAGCCTGAGTGCTCAGCAGCTCTGGGGATACTCAGCAAGCAGTCCAACCAGGAAGATCCACATCAGCACAGAGCCTGTCCATGGCAGTCCCAGTATTCAGCAGACCAGAGGCCTTGTTTCATCACACTGCTGGGTCCCATAGCTGCAGAGCTAGCTATTTAACGGGAGCCAGGGGGTGGAAGGAAGGGGGGCGCTGGGTATCATACAGATTAGGAAACTAAGAGCATCCCCTGACAATTGGGATGGAGATCTGGGCTGATCCTGACAAAGTGGTCCAGAAGAGGGAAATCTTTCCTCTAAATACATTTCCTATAAATACAAAGCAAGATCTGCAAGAAACAGAAAAAAACATAGGACCCCAGGGTGGTCAGCCACAGCATGCTCTGAGCTCCATGCCCTGGCATCTGTTACAAATTCATAAGGGAGATCGAGGAGAGAACCAGACAAAACAGGAACAGAACACTTGTGTTCAGTGTGCTCGAGTAGTGGAGCCTGCATTGCACTAAGTGAGGATGAAGAAAAGGACCTCTGGGGCCCAAAGATTTTCTTAAGCTCAGGTCCCAGGCTGATGGATGCACCGCACTCTATCACCAGTCACATCGCTTATTGGGCTGGAAGAACAGACCCCAGGGAGCCCCTTGTGACCCCTACTCCATCTTTAAGTGAGCTTCCAACAGCCATCTCAAAACCCACATGCATACAAGTGATGCATGAACAGGGGGCTCATGAGGGGCTCCACTGCCCGCTCCACAGATTTCACAGAGCTTAAACCACTAACCAGAGGAGCCCCAGAAACCCTTCAACCCCATCGAGCTGCAAAACAGAACAAGATCCAAAGAGAC
Source organism: Lagopus leucura (assembly GCF_019238085.1). Taxonomy (NCBI): domain Eukaryota; kingdom Metazoa; phylum Chordata; class Aves; order Galliformes; family Phasianidae; genus Lagopus; species Lagopus leucura. Next base: position 42,625,976 of record NW_024962250.1, on the reverse strand, counting down.
ACAGAACATAATTTAAATACGTGCCCACAAAAGAGGGACCAGAGACTTCATGAGAAGTATTGAGTTTAAAAAGAGCCACAAAGAAGATCTGGAGAACACAGAATCCCTTTATGGAAAAGGGCATCAGCTCCAGGCATTTCCACAGTTGCAATGCACAGCCAACCAGCGTTATCTTGGGGCTGATCAGTGCATTCCAGAAATGAGATAAGAGCAAAAGAAAGGAACGAACATCAGTCCCTGCATTACCAGTTCAGAGAAAGGGAGATACCCCCTTCACTTCCCCCAGAAAACAATTGAAGGGCATCATAAAGACAGGCAAAGCAGATAGAGCTGCTCTAAACCGGCTTGGAATCCCCACAGAAAAGGAAAGACCAAAACCCTACAATGAAGAAAGAATTGCTTACCTCTTTCCAAGAACCAGAGCCCCCCAACAACCCATAGGAGGGGGGGGGGGTCACTGGGAAGAGACACTGCCTTTGGGGCTGCCAGCTCTCAGATGAAGCGAGGGAGGGCTGGAGCCAGGCTCAGCCTCATCTGCTCCCACAGCTGCGTTGCTTCCACCTGTGCAGGCAGGGCTGCACCCCTCACCAGGTGCTCCATCACTGCTTCAGGCTGGGATCTCAAAGTTCCAGCAGCCAATTGGGTCTGCCTGTGTGGCAAGGGGAGCTTTATTGATGAACGAGCTAGGATGGCCCACATATTTTGCTTCCAGTCTGTCCTCAACAGCAATTGGTGACATTTCTAATAGATAGGGGAGCACAGATTTCAGTGCTGATACAGCGAGGTGCTGAGAAGCTGCACATGCAGCACAAGGGCTGAGATGAGCGGCGTCAATGGAGCGAGTGCTGGCTGCCCAGCTGCCGGGCTCAGCTTACGGCTCCCCAGGGAGAAACGTGCGTCATCTCCTCACACAGCAATTAAAGGCCACTGTGATGTTATTGGAGGGTTTGGTGTCCTCAGTGAGTGAATCCGGCACCTGCCTGTATGGCAGCATGTGGCCTTTGGGCTCCAACAGCAATCCAAACCCCACAGAAACAGGGAGGCTGCAGTGCGTCCTTCCTGCAGCCCTGCGCTCCTCGAGCCAGAGATCGCTGACGTGCTGCAGTGCCCCATTGCTGCTGTGGCTCAACGCGGGATTGCTGACATCGCTGCAGATCTGGAGAAAAGACAGATCATCTCCAGAAAGCACTGCCCGTACAACTTGCCCACGTGTGTGGGGCACCAGCCCCATTTTGGGGGCAATGACCCCCACTTGTGGGGCACTACCCCCCCAATGTCACAGCTGTGTGCCGAGGGCACCATCACCCCACTGCGCATGGCCATCAACTCGTCCCAGGACTCCACGCATCCCACAGGCATCCCTGTCCCCATCCTCAACCCCACGGTGACATCAGCAAGGAGCAAAGCAGGGCAGGGGACACAGGGGAACTTGAGGGGACATGAGAGGGCACATGGGGACACAGGGACGCGTGAGGACATGGGGGGACATGGGTTTGATGTGTGGGGTCAGAACTACAGAGGTGAGAGGAGGTGACACGTAGAGGTGACACAGGGAGGTGGCAGGCCGTGCCAGGAGGTGCTGGTGCCATTTGAGCAGCACTGCAGGGCAGATGAGCAGCACCAGCCCAACCTGGGGGTGATGGTGATGCTCCAGGATGAGGAGCTGATATTGGTCTTCCAGCAGGTAGGAGTTTGTTATCCATACGTAATACTGTACTTCTTTGGCTGTTTTAAAATCAGTGATAGTATGCGGTCTGATCCCATGTCTTTGAAAAGTGTGGTTTAAAGATCGTCAGCTGAGAAGAGCAGCAGAACATGGGGCCACTGCAGGCAGAAGGCATGGGGAAGGAAGTGAGGAAAGCAAGGAGAAAACCTGAAAAAGGAATGGGCGAAGAAAGGGGGCAAGACATAGGGGAATGAAGGGGAATGGACAGAATAGCTGTAGAGCAGCCTAAAAAGCAGCAACAAGCTCTGGGAGGACTGTAGTATGCCAGATTCTGTATCGGGTGTATTTGTGTGTGCGTGTTGTCATTACCTACTTGGGCCAGGGTTGTTGTTGCTTCTGAGCTCCTGCAGTGGGAAGAGCTCGAGCAACTGGTGCAGTCCATGCAGACCTGTAGGATGGGGCTTGGTAAGGACAGCCCTGCAGCCCTCAGCTGGACAAATTTCCTCTGTGTGCCCAGACTGTGAGCTGTACAGTGCCCAGCCGCACTGCTCCAGCTCACAGCCCGCTGCCTGCAGCTGCATCTTTAATTCCTTCTCTCCTGCCCAGCACTTCGAGGGTGCTCCCACAGTCCCCTGCCCACCCCAAAAATGTCAGAGAAGACATCTGGCAGCAAGCTGGAGGAATCCCAGCACCCTGTTTTCCTTCTGCCTGCAGCTCTCCTCTCCTCTGCCACACAGGGCTCCAGCCTGCGAAATGGGAATGGTCGGGGGGAAAGGGAGTGCTGGCAGGAGTGACTGCTGCAGCTGGCCGGGAAGGGTCTGCGTACCCCATGCCCTTGTGGGCGATCTGTCCAGCTGCAGGAGGACCAGAGAAGGGCAGATGGAAAGCTGCAGCTGAGCCTGATGGACCTGCACAACTCTCAGGCCATCTTGCCAATGGCAGCTGTGACATCAATTCTTTCTCTGCAGGGGAATTAATTTTTTCCATCTGTAAACACAGGTGGAGAACTGCGAAAACTTAGTTTTTGTCAATCTTTGTGGAAAGGATGTAAAGATCCCCACGAATATCAAAACTGCAACTTTGTCTCTGCCTGCATAGACCTGCTAGGGCCTAAAACTACCCATTTTATGGCATTGAAAAGAATAAAAAGCCGAAAATGAAACCTGGAGTTGAAGAAAGGCCCATGGAAACAAATACATTAAAATATGAACAAGACAGAGGCTCAGCAAGCATTAATACGGCCCTGTGCTTTCTGCCAATGTGCTTTATTTCGTTATCATTAAATTTGCTGGGCAGTTACATTTTGGTATGTGAATATTTAAAAACAATGCAACACATACTGGCAAAAACAAGTTTTTTTTTTTGTTTTGTTTTTTTTTAAACAGGTATTCATAAGCACTTAGCACGGCTTTCCAGGGTCTGGAGTAATTTCCCTCTGTTTTCTTTGTCTTTTCCCCCCGCTTCTAACTTCGTGTTTTTCCCCCGTCATCGCAAGACAGAACGGATCGCCGAGGACAGCGCCGCGGGTCCCCGTCAATGCCGTCAGAGAAGTTCTTTCCGCGGTCTCTGCTGCCACCTCGTGGCCAAAGCACGGAACTGCTGCTGTCTCCCACCGAGTCCCGCCAGCAGCATAACGCATGCGCCTACAAATCCGGAAGTGGTGTTTTAACCGCTCTGCGCAGCTAACCCGCCGCTCTCTATGGTGATCAGTTCTCCAGGTAATAGCGGACGTGCGCCCGTACAGCCAAGCAGTCGATTCTTGGACCGCCAGCTTCGCGATATTCTTCCCCTTCTAATCCGGGATGCCCGTCGTCTATTTCCGCCGTTTTATGCCCGAACCCACCCGGGATCGGACCGGTTCGGCTGAGCTGCCCCTCAGCTCCTCGTGGCATTCAATTTGCTCGCCGCCACGATGAACTAGCAGATGTCCCCTTCCCGCCCCAGTCCTGCACCGTCCCCCAGCCGTTTAAAAGCCCTCTCAGCGGCAGTGGAAAGGAGCAGCTCGGAGATTTGCGGTCGTGGTTCTGGCGTGCAGCAGCACCGACACGGCAGCAACCCGGCACCGGCAAATCCCGGGGAAGCGGTACGCATGCGCGAACCTGGGCGCTGCATTACGCATGCACCAGTAATGGCACTGCACTACGCATGAGCAACTCTTAGCACCGTACTGCGCATGCGCCGGTCCTGCCAGTGCACTGCGCATGCCCGAGACTCTACAATGCAATCCGCAAGAGCCACTCTCGGTTGCGCAGTGCGCATGTGCGAATCTGGAGACCGCACTACGCATGTGCTGATCTTGGCAGCATATTGCTCATGTGCCATTGTCTGGAACGCACTGCGCATGTTCCAGCCTCAAAACCTTACTACGCATGCGCCAGTCCCGACACGGCACTGCGCATGCGCCTGTTGCGGCACCACAGTGCGCATGCGCCTCTCTTGGCACAGCACTGCGCATGTGCAAGTCTCTGGAAAGCACTGCGCATGCGGCAATGTGCAGAGATTACTTCGCATGCGCATTTTCGTGTACGCACCTACGCATGCGTTGTTTTTGACTCCTCATTACGCATGCAACGGCCGCAAGGTCCGCTGGGAGCCAGGATAGTCTGCTCTACAGGCAGCTTGTCAGACTGCTCAAGAAAATAGACAAGCAGCACAGTAAAGTGAAAGAGAGGAAAGCATTTCTGTGCCAGTGGTCCAGGAATTGGCTGCTCACCCGCACCTCAGAGTTTTGTAGAAACTGATCCTTCTTTAAAAGTCTTTGGCACATGCGCACTACTACTTGGAGGACTAGGTATAACAAAGTTCGGCGGATTTGCTGCGCAGAGCGACGAGAACGTCCGTACACCACTTCCGTGTGCCTGCGCGCATGCGTCCTGCGGCACCAAACGTACATGGCCACAATTCCACCTATTGGCCACGTGAGGGCGGCAGAGACCGCGGAAACAACTGCGACCCGATTGACGCGCAGCCGCGCCACAGCTTCTGGCGCTCTGTTCTCTCTTTCTCCTGAGGGCAGAGGAAAAACGCAAAGTTGGATTGGGGGGGCGGGGGGGGGGGGGAAACAAACAATAATGTGAACTAAATAAGACGAAGAAAAACTTCGGCAAACCCACCAAATCTGCGCTAAGATGTTATGAATATCTGTAAATAGGTAAATAACCAACAAAATGATGTTGTCTTGCTTTCTCTTATTGTCTTTTGCTAATGTGCTTTTTTTTTTTTTTTTAAGCCAGCGTCTGAGGTGATGAAAAAGCACAGCGAAGCCAAGGCTGGCTTGGAACGATTAACAGAGCAATGCAAAACAGCCGAGCAACTCTTAGAAGAAACATAGCAGTAACAACTTCGGTACCTGGCCTCACAACTCTGAGATCCCACCTGGGTCGCCCGAGGCTTGTAAATATCCACCAGATCAATTTTGATATCGAGTGATTTGCCGTCAATTCTTCCATTCACAACCAGTGCCAGGATCTGCGGCAGGGCGTTCTGACCACAGCACCACAGCTCAACCATTTGAACAACAGTGGGATTCCCAGGCACGGTTTCAAGGAGTTGGTCTTCTTTGGACCCAAAGGAAGCATTAACATGAAATGAGAGGTCTGCATAAGTCATCGTGAGGCGAGCTTCTCAGCATCACCTCTGGGAAACAGAGAATGGATTTGCCATAAAAGTCTCAGCACAGCAGTAACATACAAAGATATGTAAGAATAATACAGGAACACTTCGCAAGGAAGCAAAGAGCTTTATGACCTCTGTCTGGGAATCCAGCACCATTTGCCCGCAGACTCCTCTTTGGCAACTGTTCTAGATCCAGCTGTATGTTCTGTTCCAGAGCGCAGCTCAAAACTACAAAGGAAACAAAGGGAATTCTACACAGGCAGCATAAAAAGAATGGTGTGTTTCTTTCAGTACTGAAAATAAGAAAGTAAGCAGTCAACAACAGAAGCCTTCCTAGAATTCTGCGATGGGAAACATAGCGGCAGGGAAGAAAGCATCCACGTTTCTCTGAAGCACTGCTCCAAGGAAAAAAGGAAAATCAGTTTATTTTAGATGTTACCTGTTTGAGGGCATATACCACTCTCACACTTCAAAAGCATTAAAGAAAAAAATAAAATGCATAGAGCAATCTCCTCCACCAATACATGTGTTTGGTCTGGGCAGCAAGTGGCACTGCTCTGTATCACAAAGAACTGAAATCGTGAGCACCGAGCTCCTCAGCTCCAGCCAAACCAACGAAACAGGCAGAATCCTTAAATAGGACAGCCCATAAAAATGTCAAACAAAGCCCCCGATTCTCAGCCTTCTCGTTCCTTTTTGAAAATCCCGAGGTCTCCACGTTAGCTCCACCTCTGGGCTGTAACGGCTGAGCTCACAGGCTGTTGGCAATCCTTGTTACTGGACAGCAGAGAGTTTAGATTGGACTGAATGTTAGGAAGCTTTTGCGTTAGATCAAAAACAGCGGCGCCCTGAGAGACAAAGTATGGGCTAAATAAAAATGGCTTACTTCCTCAAGAACAAAGTTAATTCCTCCTTTCTAGATTACTGAAAGGACCAACGTGAAACAGGATGAGCAGAAAGCAGGGACAGTTTATCTGCAAATTAGCACGGGACATCACATGAGAACAGCCTCAATTCCAGAAACCATCCAAACTGAGGCAACAGCAAGGCTGTGTCCTGTGCCACGACATGCCTGATCTCCTCCAGCAGCGCTGTCTGGGAAAGCTGACAGCAGATATTCCTCTCTTTGCCTGGACACACAGTCACACACTGTGAGGATGACTGAATCCATGAACTTTACAGGTTTGCTTTGAGGCAGCAGCTTGCCCAACTACACCGGGCTAGTCTACAACAAGAAAAACTGCTCCATGCACGTGTCCACAAAGGCCAGCGCCACAAAGAACTACGATGCCCCAATGCTGCGGTGCATCGCAAAGACTGCGCCAACACACGAAAGCCTCTATGGCAAGAGGAGTGCTCTAGGGGCAGCACGAGAAGCTGCATATTTGAAGGAAGCAGAAAAGATGCCGACAGGCTTCCAGCTTTTTTTTTTTTTTTTTTTCTCTCTTCGCTTAAAGCTTTCAACCTTCCTTTTTGCTTGTTCAGGATCGTCATGTCAGAGAGCTGCTTCTTTTTCTCCTTTTCGCTGTGAGAAACAACATCGTGCAAAGAACAGAGAGGGACAGATCCCACCCTTAAACATCCCAAAAAAAGCAAGATCAGACAAAGTTGCACCTGAGAGGCTGCTTTCCTGCATGTGGAAAAATCAAAGGCGAGGTACATCTGGGGCTGCTGAAAGGAATGCCATTTGTTAGAGCAATGAGTTCTCCATCCTGTTCCCAAATTCCTGAGTTTGTTGAGAACCCCAGAAGGACTAATTGCTCTGAGCAGTGACTACTATCAGAGCTGCTAGTGTCCTGAAGGTGCTTGAGAATGCCTTTCTCTCTAAACTGGACTACAAGCCCCAACTCCTGTTTTCTATTTTGCTTCCTCATTGTGTCTACGTACTCTGAGAATGATGGCACTTTGTGCTGTCAGCATCAGCCCAAAGTTGGAGCCTCCTTTGAAAATCGGCTTTACTGCCACAGTTCAGATTTCACACCAGGTCAAGCCTAGCACCACACCATTCAGGACCAAAGGGAAAGGTGACCAGAACTTCAGCTTGAACTGTGCTGGTGAGAACCCAGGCCTCAGCCAGGGACAGTTAGTCAGTAATTACAGACATCCTCAGATTCAGCAGAAGAGCAATATTCTCCAAGGACTGACAAATTCAAAAGCGTAATGTCCAGCAGCAAACACCCAGCAGGTGGAACAGAACATGGTAGATGGAAGAGGAAACAGGATCCTGGATCCAGCAGGATCCTGCTCTTTTTAATAACCCGTTCACAATCCCACAACAAATTAAATGTTATTCCAGCTGACACTGTCTCCTGGAATTCATGTTCCTCTGCTAATAGTGATGATCATATTAGCTGCCTGGCTGAGTTTTATGTTATTTAGCAGCACCTGATCCTTACCAAGGACATTTACAGAAAGATAGAAAAACATTTCTTGCCCCTGTGGTTTGTTTAATTTTCATATAATGTCACCTGATCCCGCCACTGTCTATCATATTTCAATGAGGTCTATTGAGGTGCTGGAGTAAAGCTGTGAAAAGACAATAAACTTCACTAATTTTTTTGCTAGTTCCCAAACCTCACCCAAACCATTATCTTTCGCTTGGTAACGTTCACTGGCTCTCGGCCTACAGCACATCCCCTTTCCATCTTTTTCAGAACTAGCTTTACTGATACACAGCATCCACAAATATGAACAAACATACCTTATCCAAACATTCTCTTTTACCCACATGGCACCTCAGGTTTCTCCTAGTCTCTCTCCAGTTAAGCAGGATGGTGATGTAGTTCAGATCGTTAATAAAGCACATTGAAGAGGACAGCTTGGTGGTATAAGTAAAGAATCCGTTCTCCAGTGCCTGCTGAGGTAACAGGATTCCTGTGAGAGCACACCATCCATAAGCAGCCTGCAGGTGTATGCTTGCTGGCTTTGGGACAATTCCTCATCTTGCCCTCACGGTGCTCCGGTCTGCCCAGCAGCCCTCAGAACAGCAGAGCTGCTCTCAGGGCAGCACTCCACAGCGTGGCTCCATGCACAGAGTCCACGACACGTTCCCAGACAGGCTCTCTTAGACTCAGCTTCTATTGCTGCTAATTTCATTACTAAACAAGCTGGAGCAGTCTGTGTACAGATCAATGAGTGCCTCTGTGTGGGCTCAGAAAAGCTGGAACAGCCCATCCATTTCTGTTGATAACAAAAGTCATTTCCTGTGAAATGGGGAATGTGCTCATTATTTGCATGGGGTTCAAGATAGGAATGCTGCCTGCAAGTTGTCACCAAGTCTCCGTTTCCATCTTTACCCTCAGTAGTCATCACTTATCCCACTGTAACAATCAGAAAAATCAACACAGTGGAACAGTGACACAGCAGGTGCAATGACAAAGGAACTAGTGTGATGGAAAAGCATTACAAAGAAAAAGGAGAAGTGCTCACCTGCCTCTGAACACCTTGGCTCACAAGGAAAACTCCACAAGGAAGGGATCTCCAACCAGAGCTCCTTCCCCAGAGGCAGTCAGCCCTTAAATGAAGTCTAAGAGAGGTGCTGCCAGGCTCCACCTCTTCTGCTCACACAGCTGAACTGCCTTCACCCACGCTCCCATGGCTGACCAGGTCCTTACCCCAGGTGCTCAATCAGTGGTTGAAACCGTGGCTCAGCAGTTCCCATACACCCCCAGAACATTCAGAAATGGCAGTTAGGAGGCTTTTCCTGTGTGTGCTGAATCTTTCACGTGAGGTATTTCAGCATTTCATATGTAGCATCTGACTGTGTGGAGCCACTGGGATGGCTGTGAGCGTGCAGGGTTTTTAAGTCACTACAGCTTTCAAAACAAGTCACTACAAACTGGGGAAGCACTGCACGCTTTTCCTCAAATGAAAACACGTAGTATTTGGCTAACTTGCATTATCTGAACACAGCCTTCCTAGTGTTCAAACGGCAGTGCAGTTGCAGTGCATGGCCGCATGCAGTCAGGCAGCAGTCTGACTCCAGAGCCATGCTCCCATTCCTGCTGGGCAGTGAATGCTCAATGAGGCTGCAGGCACAGCTGATGACTGTACATCTGTACACCTGTCCTGCTTCACTTCAGGGAAAGATCCGAAGATAAAGGGCAGCATTCTCAAGTGGATGCTTGGAAATAGCAGCTAGAAAGAATTGGTCACAATGTTCATAGACATAAACAAACAAGAGATGGAAGAGATACCGTTGTAGAAAGATCTTGAGTGAGGATTTTGTGACAGTGAAGATGCAGCAGGAATGCCCCCACATTGCTGAAGCAGTTCAGTTCACGAGGTGGCACGCTCTGGCATAACTCAGTGTGCGCTTCTTGCATTTTGCAAATAGCATGTCTTTCTCCAGGGTCTTCAAATATTCTCTATATGCTTCAGAGTATTATGCTACCTGATTTTCTATATTCTACAGATGGGGGGTGCACTGTTAAAGCTGGATGCTTGGTCACACTGTTGTTGCAGAGGACGTATGCGCGCACTTGCACCCTGTGCACACATAATGATACTGATCTACTTCTCCCGTTCCTTTGAATCAGTGAAATTCTTATCTAATTGATGATTATCATGAGTAATTAAAATATTTCCCAAATCAGAGTGGTGATACTGATGTGAAGGTTTAGGTTGACTTCAGAAAGCTGAATCGACATGTGATGGACACAACTTGACATACAGTCTATGGTGTGACGTGTAGGACAAACAAAGAAGATATGGAAATGCAGATGCTAAAGTTGGAATGTTTCACTGGTAAGGTTTGGAAAAAGGATCAGTAACTCCTAACTGCGAGCAGTCAGCCTCACAATGGTTTTTGCTTTCCTGCACTGTGTTACCATAGCAAGTATTACCATTTATATACTTTAGAAAAATGTACTCCATTATTAATTCATTGTTGTCATTTTTCCCATCCCATTCTTCATTTTCAAAAACACAATCATCTGTTTTTTTCCTTGGGAAGGTAAAGATAAGGATGAGAAGCATATCAAATAAAGGCTCTAGAATCTATCTATACACACCCAGATTCATAAAATGTTAAAAAAACACAAATGCTCATAGAAGAGCTTTATATCTCTGACAAGCTAATTGGTTTGCTAACTGATTTTTCTTCAGGATAAGAATGGAAAAAATTGTCATAGCATTTACTGATATCAAAGTAACTGATTAAAAATATTTGCTGTATTAAGGTTGATGTTTAATTAGCTTAGCTCTTGTGAGCCCGAACTGCCTGAAAAAGAAATCCCCCAAAAGGCTCAATAAAGCCTTTTGTTGTTATTATTTTCCTTTCTATGATTCCATGAAGCATATCTACAACCATACCGTGCTGCTTCAGAAGTAATTGCGTTATGTTAAAGTGCGACTTAATGGAGTGGCAGTAAAGCTGCTACGTAGAGATGTCAATATAACCATTTCAATTAGTTAAATAATTGCTTCGTTAAGTTTTGCTTTTAAAGAATATCCAGCCTCATGCATATTTTACTGTAGCAGAAGTAACTCGCACCAACTACAGAAGCAGCAATTTTGTGCCAAGGCTCTGGAGCAAATCCAGCAGCAGAAGTTGAAGTTATTTTGCCTAGAGTGGAAAATCTGCAGGTGCGTTAGCAGGATGAGTGCAAGGGTTACAAAATGACGTCATCGACAGCAATGACTTCTGTATCAAGGAGGAATTGTTCTGGGAGTGCTGCTCTGCATTGCCCTCGGGAGAAGCTGCACTGGGGCTTAGGGAAGCAGATGTCACTGAGGTACAAGCAGTAACTTTTTCAGACGCTTTGTAGTGATTTCAGTAAGAACCACAGGTGCCAAATAAAATCAGCAGGAATGAAATTTATTTTTCTATTTCAAACACTTCTGAAAAACAGCGTCGTAGACACTTGGAGGTTCTTTGTGCATTCCAGCCCTTTTTGACATGCACGCTGTCCTGCGATGGGCTGACAGCATACTGACATCTGTGTGAGAAGGAGCCCATCTAGTTGCTTCAAAGAATTCAGTAATTCCTTTCACTCTTCAGCACGTGCTGTTTTCTAACAGGAAGCTGTGCTCTGCAGGGCTGACAACATGGTATGTAACAGGCTGAGTTAGAGTTTACTCACCTACTGATCTTAATATATTCTCTGCTTTAAGCAGAGGCAATAGCCAGCCACTGCTGCTGTTTCAATCCCTTCCTGTGACTGCTCTTACCACAGGGCAGCTCAGGAAATCCAGCCTGTGGTTCTGTTTAACGAGCACTTTAGCAATACTGAATGAGCCGCCCTGCTGCGTCCAATGGGCTGCTGTGGGCAGGCATTGCAAGTAGTGATGGACAAAATGCTGTGCGAAGGCAACTGCTTTGGCTCTCAATCTACCCACTCCTAACGTTACCTAAGCGGATGATGGCTTGCATTCCTCATGTAAGAAAGTGCAAGACTGAGCAAAACAAGCCAAACAAGCAGAGTTTGTACATGTGCGATTTAAAAGTATACAAAAATGCAGCGACTTTGGTAACAGCCGAAAGCAATTTTGATACCATGTATGTTTTTTATCCTCAGTTCTTCAGTGTTCTCACTCTTCCACTGCCTCCATAAAGGGATATGGCCCAGGATGTACCTAAATAAAATTATTTAAAAATTTACAGAGACTTTTTGTTTCCCTATGAACAAAAAAAGACTTATGAAAGAAAACTATGAAATATTCTTGGCTATTTCTTGCATTTTCCCACTAATAGCATGTTTTTTATTTTCATCTGCAGTTTCCATACGCCGGTCATACTGAATATTGGGAATAGATGTGAGAAACAATCAAGAATACACCCCTCAGGAATTCTCATTCTGAATCCATAGAGCTTTCTCTCCTTATATGTCCTGTTTGAAGGGAGATGAAGACTGCTGGTATAATGTTAAACCAAATTCTAGTGATTTCAGTCTAAGAAAAAAAAAAAAAAGTAAAATATTTCTAAGCCAAAACAGAACGATTAATCTCTTAGTACAGTTTATTGGACAATTTGGAATCTTTAAAGGTGTTTACCATACTCACTGATTTCCCTTTCAACCATTAAATGTAACAGACTTCTGTATGGCTTCCATATATTTATATTATCAACATCTGTGGGGTTGAGAATGTTAAGGAATTAATAGCATATGAACGTTTGTCAGTTATGATGCTGCAGATGTTATGACACTGAAATCGCATTTTAAGCAGCCCAAGATTGATGCCATTTGCAGTAAGTGTCCAGTCTTTAAAATGCTATGCAAAATGTGTTTTCCAGGCATACGCACAAAGAGCACTCACAGTGCCCAAAGCTGCTTTACTAGGTTCCTGCTAACCAGGTTATGCACAGGGATTGCCCATATCTTTGCCTTACAGGTAAAATATTTTTGCCTGTACAGGATTCCAACAGACTGCTCTTATTCCAAAACAGTACACTCATATATTGTACATAGAGCATATTTTTTTGTATATATATAAGAAAATTATACAGAAGAATTGCACATATATACATCTACTCATATATAGTATTCATTGTCTATATACAATTATCATCTTGCTTTTTGTCTATAATCAAGAATAAATCAGGAAACCTCCTCATGCTGTCTTCCGTTCCCTTTTCTGTATATCAGTATCCGTTATCTATTGATAGCTATCTACCTCTAACTTTCTCATTCTTAGTTACACATATTATATCAGAAAATAGAGAGGTAGGAGGGAGCGTGAGGAGGATTCCTGTTAATTTGCCTTAAAAGAACCAAAAAACACTGTAGACCAGAAAGCATATGAAAATTCCAAACATACCACGTCTTCTGCTTAGTCAATACGTAGTTGAAAGCATCAAAAGTTACCAAAGAGAAGATGGTGTTGAACCTCTGCAGTGAACTTGACCACATTTAAAAATAGAAATTATAGGCATTTTGTAACAGGGTTTTTTTATTATGTGATTTCTGTTATTCTTTTCCAACGGGTAAATATCCAGATTTTATTTTATTCTACAAACATCTTATTTTTTGAAGACTTAACTTACCTGTTGATCAAACAAGTAATGCATTAACATATCCTACATTAGTGAGGATGTGAGGAAACCAGAGCAGGATGCCAGAAGCACAGAACGGCCCTGGTTGGAAGGGACTCAAGGATAATGCACCTCCAACCCCTCACCACCCTCCCCTCAGGCAGGGCCAACAACCCCCGAGGTTGTTTGCAGCAAAGAGCCCGAGGAGATGGGAGGAAGCAGAACTAGGGTAGCGGACTTAAAATGGCCAATGAAATAATGCATACTGCATGACATCAAGCAGAATGAGTTCTGAGGGGATTAAGGAGTTCATTGCCCCTGCTCAAAGGGCTAGCTGGGCATGGGCCAGGGAGTTGTGAGCAACTACTTGTACATCATTTGTTATATACATTTATATATAGTCATAACTATTTTCTTTTCCTCTATCTTAGTAGACAATTTTATCTTAACCCATGAGTTCTACTTTGTTATTTTGATCCTCCCCCTCATCCCATGGGGAAGGGGGCAGTGGGTGAATCACTACGTGATACTGAGCCACCTGCTGGATTAACCCACTGCACTCATCCACGTGGCCGCAGATGCTGACTAGAGCTATCGCTCCAGGGAACCAGCACGGCTGGCACAGGGCTTCACCCTTAGTCTCCACTGCAAAGTGAGCTTTCTACAGAATGCCCGCAGGTGAACTTCACCCAGTTACAAGGGCTTACTGGAACTGTAAAATGGAGTGGGACCAGAGGCCCCTGTGCAGCCATCTAGAGGCCCTCCATTCTCTTTTCACCATAGCTAATCCTCCTGGCACTGTCTCTTCCCCTTATGAAGCCTTCTGCATACACTTTTGTCTAGGAATACTGTTTGTCACATAAAAAGAGATGCCAGACTAGACCAGCATATCTGGGCATAGTAGTTCATGTTATTTTTAATTTCCACTTCACTTTTACATCTTTAATTACTTTTTCTTTAATTAAAAAAAAAAAAAGCTTGAGACCCACTACGAGGAGATTCACAATAGGAGAATCATGAATATTTCCAATGCTCCCATCTCGTCCTCAATAAGGGTATTGTACAATGAGAGAGAGTTTAAGAATACAGTTATAAGAAATTAAATTACAAACATTCTACAACAATAAATAAGTAACGATTTTCCTGATTCATGAAGTGACAGCAGTTTAAGACATCCTCCCTTAACAACATAAGAGGGAGAGAGGCATCTGAAGTCAAGCACTCTTCTCGGAGCAGATGTTTGCTGAGGCAGGGTGGTTTGTACCAGAGCAGCATCTTCCTCAGTGGAAAATGCTCTGCTCATACCCAGGTTCCTGCACCTGTGTGCTAAGAGCCCCAAAGGAGACTGAAACTAGTTACCTGGATCTGTACACCATCAATCCACCAGTAGATGCATGGGCAGAAAGCAGAGTGCCTTGCCCTGTGGCTTCGGGACACCAAGGGGCTGCCACTGCACAGATGTGATGTCAGGACATGTAGAGGACTGCCCAGATAAGGCATCCAGAAGCCCTGTGGGTGGTGGCGGTGCTGCAGTGCTCAGGCGGCCCCGGCTATGCCCTTAGCTCAGAGCGAGCCTCCGGGGCTGCAGCCGGATGGCAGCGAGCACAGTTGTACCCCACAGCTCACATAGCATCAACTGGCCAGGAGTGTCTCTTGCAGCAAAGACATCAATGCTCCCAGCAAGCTGCTAGAGATGCTGCGGTGGTGTGGGCACTCTCACCCTCCAAAAATGGTACTGAGACACAGGAAGGACCATGTCACCCTGTGCCAGATGTGGCAGCTTCTTAAAGATGTTTTACTCGGCGATGTTGATTGCATAGAGTCACCAGCACTCATTAACTACAAAAGCTGTCCCTGTAAGGTCAGTTGTACTAAGGGGAGTAAACATATTTGAATTGATCATTACTGGCTAAAAAGCAACTAAATGTTAACTAGAGGAGAGAATAAAAAAATACTGATTTTAAATAATAATTACTGCCATGCAAGACAGTGAAAAGAATGCTTCTGCACTGGACAATCACAGACTGCTTCCCAGAGCTTCAGTACACCAGTAGTCAAAGTGAGTAATGATACATTGTGCAAAGACACAGAGGTTTTTAAAATCACATTCTAGTCATGTTTCCCAAACCAGGCATCTGTAACCAAGTTAGCAATCCAAAGTAATTATCCAAAATGAATATCAGCAAAATATTACCTAATCAGCATTCAGTGTCACTGTTTCAGAAAAAGAAGAGGAAATGAAATAAAGAACTATTAGGAGATCGGCTAAAAACTGAGCTCTTTCTTTTCTCCCTTGGAGTCAAATCAATTCCATTAGAGATTATCACTGTAAATTTCATATAAGTGGCACTGAATTTCATATTCTACTTTACTAGTACAGGTACACAGGAAGCATAGAAACATAGTTCAGCAGAGACATTACAAGGCTGGTATAGGGAAGTCTTGTACTTTTTGACTCTTAACTTATAGGCTTTGGAAGTGGACCACATTAAATATTTCTGTTTCACATTGCTCCATTTGCCACCCAACCTGGTCTTAACAGGAAAACTGCACCTGGTCAGGAACCCTACTCCTGTGGCATCCTTTAATGAAACCTTTCAGACTAGGAGAAGCCCAGCTGCACCCTTGTGTGCAGCACCCAAATACAGCCTGAGCTCCCAGAGGCCCCGACCCCTACCCTTCTCCTCCCTGTTACTCAGTGCTGTGCCTTTGCATTCAGCTTTTCTGTTGCAGAGCATACTGCTTCACAGCAATGCTGAGACCACAGTATTCAACCACAGGGCTCACATGCTCACGAGAAAATATTGCAAGAAGGTTTTGCTCATTGGCTCTACCTATGCTGTTTTACCTAATCCCAGAACCTGACCCTCTTCCTCTCACACCTTGCAAGTGCCTTTACCAGCATTGGCATGTGGACACTCTCAATTAATTTTTGATGAATTTATATATAAAATTTTTCAGAGGAAAAAAGAAATTGGCATTACCATACAAATAATAGAGGCTTTTTTCCCCCATTGGAGCTAAAGTACATTGAAATAGTTGTGTAATGACTTAAAACAGAATGAGACAATGATTTATAACACGAACTACAGATAAAAACAAGTGAATAATGCATAAAATCATGGATCTGCTATTTTTTAAGCAAGCTGTTAAGCTGTTATTCTACTCCATAGTTCCACACTACCATGGAGAATTAGTTCTTGGCCATCTTTATCTTGTGAGCTGTCTTTTTGTCTGAAATTAAATTTTAAATTAATTGTACAGAAAGCCAAAATTCAGAGGCAGATTTAAAAATAATGGTCATTCCTACATGGCTATCTGACGACAACATAAAATATGATCAAAGTCTGGAAAACTTATGTTTTAATTAAAAAAAAAAAAAAATCCATTCTTCATCCCTGGAAGTGTTCAAGGCCAAGCTGGATGGGGCTTTGAACATCTTCAAGTGGAAAGGGTCTCAGCTAATGGCCCTCCTCTGGCTCCGCATCCGGACAGAGCACTCCAGATGAGGTCTCACAAGCACAGAGCAGAGGGGCAGGGTCCCTCTCCCTTGCCCTGCTGGCCACAGAATGCTCCTTGATCCACTCCTTGAATATTATGCTTCAGGACCAGCAGAAGTTGGCTTTTACATATGAAAATAACTTTTTATGAATACCTTCTTGAAAAACTGGTATCTCTACAGCTATTGAAGTTCACGGAGGTGATTGCTATTCATGCGAGCTTCTACAAGACAAAGATACTGAGGCTCAGGAAAGGTGCTTGTGCACAGGGCAGAGGAGGGACTCATCGCACCCTACGCTCTCAGCTGGTGAAGAATAGATAAATGAGCAGAAGCAGTGACAGACAGGAAAAGGCAAAAAACTGGGACAACCGGACAATGCAACGTGGGAAAGCAAAAACAAATTTGTCCACAAAGGGAGCAGACAAATTCTGTGCATATTCATTAAAGCCAGTGGTCCAGCTTCAGCTCAGAAAACACCTTCAGGGTTCAGGAACCATGCAGAAGTCCAGGGAAAACTTCTAAATGGCTGTGTTGAAGGCACGGAAAGGCCAGACCCAGCATAGCTCTGCCCTGTGTGCTGTCCCAGGCAGCTCCCAACCAGTCCTCACTCTTAGGAAGTCATCAGGTCCTCCCACATGCCAGCAGTTATCATCTCACACCACACTCACCTATGCACACTGCATCTGCAGGGCCACAGCTTAAAGCTCTCTGTCCTCTGACAGTTGATAATCATTCAGTCATCCACTCAGGGTGAGTGGGAAGCCATCTGCCCTGCAGACTTGCTGCAGTACATCATGAACCTGATTCATATCCAAAAACAGATACCTCAGGATCTCTACCACTGATGTGCACCTTGCACACACTGAGTGCTGCTTTCCCCAGCTCTGATTTCATTCTCAGACTTCTATAGAACGGCTGCACAACAGAGCAATCATTGCACATGGAGTACAAAAGGTGCACTGCAGCTTTTTGTGCCACCACCCTCTTTTGTACTCAGAAAGTTTCTTCCTGCAGTGCATTGGACAAAACAGAAATTTCAACCATGTCCAATCTCCACATCTTCCCAGAAAACAAACCGCTCAGTGGAGGTGAGGGTATGCAAAAGTGAGCAGTTACACTCCCTTCAAAACCCAATGCATATGACATTAACTCTGTAATCTGCGAGAAGTCAATCGCTTTGTTTACAAACTGTCTCCTGAGAGATTGGTAATTAATATTTTACTTCAAGTCTGTGGATCAATTTTTCTGGGAATAACGCTAGATATTACAAGCAGGTGCGAGTCAAGATACCACTTTCTCTGAAATTCAGGATTAAACATGACAGAGAACAAAATTTTAAGTGCGTGTTTTAAGCTTTGGAAGAATAAAAGATTATTTTTTTTGTTTCAAAACTTAAGTATTTGGTAGCTATTCCATAAGTAGAATTAAAAAGAAAAATCTGTATTTAACTCAAAAGTGGGATTCACCTGCAGGCTGCTGCTCTTGTGAATAATTATAACAATGAAAATCACTGAATCGCAGAATCATAATGGTTATAAAAGACCGCTGAGATTACCAAATCCAACATTCAAATGCAAGTGGGGACATAGTTTGAGCAAGGACCCTTTGTAGCTCTGATGCCTCCGGGGCGATTAAACACCCTCGTGCTATTACTGGTGCAGCTGAGAGCCACTGGTCCTGAGCTGGCCTCGTGGCAGCCTGTCCTGGAAGGTTTTCTTCCCAGCCAGCCGAGCACTGCACACCAAGAGATGTCAATGTCCCTCCCTGTCGCCACCCACATCTGTCTGTGGCATCACAGTGCCTGTAGCCTGAGCTCAGGATTCCCTGGTGCTCCAGAAGCGATACACCAAGACATTAAGCTCTAGCCAAGGCTGATTCTTAAGACTGCCTGGGAGAAGTGAAGTGATTCAAGATGCTTTTATCAGAAAACGCTGATGTGGACGCAGCCTTTGGTCAGATGGTCTCATGGAAGATGCACTGGGATGGCAGTGTCAGAGTGTGGGTGCAGAACAGCCCCCAGTAGCATCACAACCAGCCAGGAGCAGCAGCACCATCACGCCTAGATTGGTTATGGAATTTGATAAATATAGCACCATATCTTGTGTGAATACTTTGTCAGACACCTCCCTGAGTAAGATATTTTCTGTAAGAAGCAAAGGGGAAAATAAAACAATTACCTTTCCCATTCGCTTCTGATTCCAGTTGAGCAGACCATACCTGTCTTATCTACAGTATACCAGTTTCACTGAGATATTGCTCTTGTAACAGCTTGCCCTTGCTGGAGGAGGGAGTTGTTGAATTTCTTTAGATTCAGGCAGTCTGTGCCCGTGACAGTTGGAGGGCAACCCCCCAGTGTGCATGTCCCTGGGCCCACAGCTCCTGGCCACCCTACTTGGTAGCAGTGTCTGGATCCATGCCATCGTGGTCTTACAACTACAAGGTTCTGCACATTCAGACTGATTATAAACATTCCACTGCTCCATAAAGTGCCAGAAGAAGGGCCCAGCAGCCCTCTTTTACAACATTTGGTTGTACAGCTGCTGAATATCACCGCAAACTTGTTCACCTCTTCTTCACAGAGGCATAGGAGATGGTAGCTCTAGGAATCCGCAGAGCAAAAGATACGACAAAATTTTCAGCTACTGTAATCTAACTTTTTCAGGCAGCTAGAAAAGTCCTGAAGGTACTCTGGGAAGATAATTATTAATAAAGCAACAGCTGCGAGCCTGGGATGATTTCTGATTTTCTATCATTTTCTCCAGAAAGAGAATTTTCTCTCTTTTAGACTATGAGTATCTACTACACATTGGTGGGATAGCTATTTGTAAAGGTAATGAAATAGCAATATTTATAAAGTTACTTTAAAAAAATAAAATAAAGGGCCTTGGAGTAGTAGGTTAGAAAAGGAAAAAAGAAAACAATGAACTAAAATCTGTGTGGTAGCTCACCAACACAAAATGCCTTTTTCCTCCTAACACATTAGGACTGGAGAGTAAAAGGCTCAGGTGGGATGAATTACATCAATCACCTCAGAATCAGAATTGTGTGATGTGAACAAAAAAAAAAAAAAAAAGTCACAGAATTGGAATGGATTGTAAGGTTACTCTCCAAGGGATGCGTTTTCCACAATAAGTTTTATCACATCCCTCTTTAAGGGGCTCACAATGCCAGCTAAAACATATGTAGATGCATCTTTCCTTCACAAGATCCCAGGACACCGATTCTGTTATCTGTAATTCAGTTAAAAATAAAATAAAACCTAAACAATATCCTGCTCGGGCTGCGCAGCTCTTGCCAGTTCTGCAGGAAATCACAGGAAGGCTTTTAGGAAGAAGCGGCTCTGCTGGACTGGCCTGCAAATAAATGGACTGGCCCATAAGCAGTGGCAGAAGCACTGCAGCACCCAGCAGAGAGGTAAAGGTACTCTATGGGCAAGACTAGGAATTCAAGAGCAGTTTTGGTGACCAGAGAACAGAAATGCCACGAGAAACCATAACTGCACCACAACAACAGGAAGAAAGAGAACAATCTGCTGCCTTTGTACAAAATACAGGCAGAAC
This sequence comes from Lagopus leucura, assembly GCF_019238085.1. Classification (NCBI taxonomy): domain Eukaryota; kingdom Metazoa; phylum Chordata; class Aves; order Galliformes; family Phasianidae; genus Lagopus; species Lagopus leucura. The sequence continues at coordinate 42,605,661 of NW_024962250.1, read as the reverse complement.
GTGGTGCAATCAGATAGCTCATGTTTCTAGAATTTTTGAACAGGAACACCATCCAAATTTAATCAATCCTTTATTTCCATGAGAATTTTACAGCAGTTGCTATCTTCAATCTTGGTCATGTTTTTGATTGGAATAGAGTTCATTTTCTTCATAGAGACTTGCATAATGCCATGTTTTGGATTTTTCATAAAAATAGTGATGACAGAACAATTGTATTAGTTGTTGCAGAGCAGTGCAAAGTGAAGGACTTCTCTGCTTCTGCTAAAGATTTAAATGGGAGTAGAATAACATACAGTGCTTTTGAAAAAGGTGCGCATATCCTTCATTACTACATAAGTAATCTTCAGATGCTATCAAAAGAGGGCTGTGTAGAAAACAATTTTCTTGTTCTTATTAGCTTGATTTTAAAATGAAAATATTTCTACATGCAGTTAGGAGAACAAATTTGAGAAGTGTTTCTCTTCTGTAACTAAAATGTGAATAGTGGAATTCTGACTGATTTAAGTCCAGAAAGAATTTGACATGGATTTTTTTAATGCTTCTAGAGTTTCCACCTGAATGAAGATTTCCAGGATCAGAAGTTTCTGTGCAGCATCACTGTCTGCCCTCTGGAATACAATCACTAAAAGATACCTTAAAGGTGCCAGCACTGTCTTTCTAAATCCTATTCTGATGCACATTTAAACTTTGGCAGTTTGTAAAAAGAATCAAAGTAATCTTAATTTGAAGTTTTTTTTAAGATAGCTCATTATATTCAATATTCACTTCCTCATCTTCTCATCCCAGTTACCTTTCCATTTGAAATGATTTGTCTCAGTTAATTGTAATCAATTTCATATTTTGCTAACAACAAGCATGATGATGACGGTTGACTAGAACAGTTGGAGGTCATTGCAGTGTGCAAGTGACTCTGTGACAGACCATCTTAGAGCGCACAGCCTGCTCAAGAGAAATTATCTATGGAAACTTTCCCTAAAAGCTTAAAAACAGCCTGTTTTAAAAGTTGCACTTTCCTCATCTTCCTGTAATTTAAACAGCTCTTGAGAAAGGAAAGGCTCTTCTGGCATGGCAGTTACTGAAGATAGCTAGAAAGCAACAACAAGGAAAAGACAGTAACTTTTTGTAGTCAGCAGAACTCAGTGTGCCCAGTGCTTCACCAGACTCGCAGAGACAAAGCATTCTTCTCCAATTCCTTTGCTATTGTTCCTGCTTATGACAGGCAGTCCCTGAGCCAACCAACCCTGATGCTGTGCCAGCAGGAGGAACCACCCTGCAGCAGGACAATAGTCACTCCGTGGTGTGCAGCTGTGTTTGCTGCAGCACAGGAGACTGAGGAAACCACAAGCATGTTGTACTCAAAATGAGAACACGCCAGGATTGCTGCTCCTCAGGAAAAGCACTCTGTAACAGTGAGCAGACTGGGAGAGAGAGCCAAAGTCTGGCAAATCAAGAAACAGCTGCTGCAGCTGTGGGTTGGAGCAGACTCCAACTAGATTTCCATGGTGGTACTGAGTTGATATTGCAGAAAATGATGAACAGCTTATTCCTATCACTTTCTCCATTCATACAATAAGGCCTTTCCTAAGACAACTCTCTCCAGGCTGATAATTCTCATAGAATGGTTTGGGTTGGAAGGGACCTTAGATCACCTAGTCCCAACCCCCTGCTACAGGCAGGGACATCTCCCTCCAGATCAGGTTGCTCACAGCCCCATCCAGCCTGGCCTCAAATGCCTCCACAGAGGGGCATCCATAACTTCTATGGGCAGCCTGTCCCAGCATCTCATCACTCTACACTAAATCACTTCTTTCTAAGATCTAGTCTAAATTTACCCTTCTCTAGTTTAAAGACATTTCCCCTCATCTAGTTGCTATGAGTCCTTGTAAAATGTCCCTTGCTCCTCAGCATTCCTGTAGGCCCCCTGCAGTACTGGAAGGCCACTATACTGTACCCCGAGACTTTTCTTCTCCAGGCTGAGGAGCCCCAATTCTCTCAGCCTGACCCCATAGAGGAGGTGCTTCAACCCTCTGATGTGTCTTTCTTGTGTTGGGGGCCCCAGAACTGGGCACAGCACTCCAGGTGAGGTCTCACAAGAACAGAGTAGAGGGGCATTCTAGGTGGATTTCACACTTCACTTTTAAAATTTCATTTAAACTTCATTAAACATCAACCATTGAATAATCTTGTAATTAAGGTTCTAAAGTCTCCCTCATCAACTAGGTTAAAACGCGCTCTGAACTTCAACTTACATCAGTCACATTTATTTATTTATTTTTAAGATGTTTGATTTACAGTGACATTATCTGCTAGCTCCCAAGTCTCCAGCATTTATCCATGGCTTGCAATAAGAAAAAAAACATCAGTTTTGTCAATCAATAATTTATAGTCCTGTTCAGCAAAGTCTGAGTAGAACATGAAATTAAACTGAAGAGCTAGAGTTACTTTTAGAAGATCCAAATTTTTAAGATATTTCTGAATCTTTCACTCAAATAGCTTGCTATTTCACCTCATATCCCTCTAACATCATCAGTTCTTTAGAATACACAGAAAAATCATACAATAGATTGAGTTGGAAGGAATCGTTATAAAACATCTGATTCTAACCCCCTGGGCAGGAACAACTCACTAGATAGATTGGCCCAAAGGCAGATGTTGAAATCCTGAAGATCGATCAAAACAATTTCCAAGATTCCCATTCCTTGGAAAACTGCACAAGCCATTTCTGATTGCAAATTAGAAATTCTGAATGCAAATTAAATGCTTTGGATTTTGATAAGGCCTAAAGATCCTGCCTAATTATAACAAGTAAACACAGAGGTGAGATTTGAAAATGACCAATCCAAAGGCTACACTGTTTTGTTCTTAGGATTTTGTGTATGGAGGAATATATTTTCCTGTACGCAGTATGAATTAACAACTGCAGATCCTCCCTGAGTTTCAGATTTTTCTCCCATCAGAGCATTTGGTTTTGCTGAATAGCATTTGGTTTTGTGGCTAAAGCTTAAGCTTTTTCCTAGCTTTTTACCAAATAAACATTTTAAAGAGACTCACTGTGTTTGCATACTCAGATGCTTTATGCTCCCTTTTCACTGCATTCAAGTTCTTAATGTTTCATTGACATGCATCTTTGGGAAACAGGAGGTGGTACAACTCTGAACTTCATACCCAGCTCTACATACTCCTCTAACATGAGAGCATTACAGTATTTTAAACTTAAATGTTTGATGCAAATTCCTCCAGACATGGAAAGAAAAACAACTTCCTCTGTTTTTATGGCCCGTTTACCGCAAGGCAAGATGGTTTTTAAATTACAGCATGTCTCTGTCAGACTCCATGGAAACAACAGAATCTTCCAGAGAGCCTCTGGAAGCACCACAGGGCACAGGGTCTTCCCAGGACACAGCCCCATGCTCTGCACTTCATGCCCAGTCCACCTCCTGCAACTTCTGCCCCAGTCAAACCAGGCACGTGGGCATAGGAACAGCGCTCGGACCTTTGGGCACCTCAAAGGAGGTGGTGCTTAGGACAGACCCCAGGCAGGACGTGGCATTCAGGCACTGTTCTGGGCACACTGTGACATGGTGCTGAGAGGGCACTGAACGTGACCACCACTGTTGGAACGTGAGATACTCTCGGACAGTGTGATGGTGAGCTGGGCATTAATTTCATTAACATCTGCCATAAACGCGCCCCATTCCCACGCCTGGTATTTAACCAGATCCCTGTAAAAACCATGGTGTCCCAGATCAGTGGAAAGTAGTCCTTCTTAGGGGTTACTTTAAACTAGCATTTCAGGGGGTGTCTGCAACAAGGATCTCAGCTTTTGTTTGTGAAGAAAGCAATTCTCTCCAGAATGCACTCTTGCCCGATCAGCAAACATCACAATCCTGTTTCACCACCAGCTGCCAACAGCACCTATGACAAATGATGTTCCTGCAGTTCATGTGGAATATTTTGAGAAAATGTTTAAAATAAAGGTCAAAAGATACAAGAGGCAGTTGGGTTTTTTTTGTTTTTGTTTTTTTTAATGTTTTTTTTTGGGGGGGGAAGGGAGTACTTTTGTGAAACTATGTGACACTAGTTATCATGTCATGGTGTAATGACAATAAGAATAAGACAATAGTGTGGAACTCAGCAAAGAGGTGCCAGAGGGAACGGGCCAGACATCCCCACTAGTATCTTAAAAACCATCAGCACAAGTGATTTATCTTGGAGATTCAGTCACAGAGCAAAAAGCTCTGACAATTCTGATATCCCTAAGCAAATTAAAATGCTTCTGTAAACAGCAGCTTTACTCTTTGGGAAAAAACAGAGAAGTACTTTCAAAGTATAATGGTTTCAAGTTGCATTAAAGGAGGTTTAGATTGCACATTAGGCAGAACTTCTTTGTGGAGAGGGTGTTCAAGCATTCAAACTGTTGCCTAGAAAAGCGGTGGGGACCTCATCCCTGAAGGTACTTAAGAGACCAGTGGCCATAGCATAAGGGACAGGATTTAGTGACACATCAGGTTAAAGGTTGGACTCAGTGATCTTGAGGCTTGTCCAACCTAAACAATTCTATGATTTTTTAGCGCTGTAAGTAATCAAACCTACAGCTCAGCTTATAAGCTTAGGCTTCGCCTAAGGAAAAGCAGACAGGCATTGCTGTCAACATCTCAGTGTTCCCAGTTCTGTGTTACAGGAAGAATCCAGCCCCTCCCCAATGCAGGAGTGCTCCAAGGGAGAAGTGCCCCAGTGTCACTGACACTAACTGCTACAGGGGATCCCCTGGCCACAGCATCCCATACCTGGGTGAAGTGCTGCTGCACATAAATCAGCTCTGACTCCTGCAGTCTGTTCATAGTAAAGGTGTTTTTAAATGTCCAAATTAACAACTTAGCAACACTGAACAAGTTCCCTTCCTCTACTGCCTTTCTCCTGCCCTGTTAACAGCTGCTTTCCTGTTTCTTCCACCCTCCCCTATGTTTAATATCTTACTGCTTTCCTTATGTAATGCAATGGAAAAAACACAATAGCAGAGCATCAAGATCCCAGGCTACAGCAGGAGAGGGTTTTGCTCAAATACATCAGCAACAGAGTACAAAACTCACAAAAAAAACCAAACACACACACACACACACACAAACAAACAAACAAACAAACAAACAAAAAAAACAACAACAACACCTGCTTACCTTCAGAAGGCCTTAGATAGACAGGAATCACGAGAAAGTTAACCTTACCTCCACTGCCAATCCTTAAATGAGGTCTGGGAAGAGGTGCATCCTGGCTCCACCCCTTCCATCACTCAGGTACATTGCACGCACCTGAGCTCCCCTGGGCTGGCCCTGCCTTCCCACTGTGTGCTCAATCTCTATTTCTAGCTGTGGCTTAGCATTTCTACTACAACTCCCCCTTCCCAGTGTATTTAACTAAAAGCAAATTAGAGTAATAAATCAGGAAAATGTACTGGGCTGGTGTTTCAAAGATGAGCTAGCTCTGCAGACATCACCAACCTGAAGCTATTGGCTTTCTCTACCAGGGAAGATTCTTCTATACATGCAAAATCAATGTAATTACTAACTAATTTTGAAAGCTAAAATGGAAGTTCATTTGTGGTCTGGAAGCTACAAAACTCCACAGAGATCCCTGACAAATCTGGATTTATTTTTAGTGCTAATAGCTATTTGGGCTTTGGGTTGTTTGTTATCAACTTGCAGTTCTCAGTTTTCTTATTGGTGTTTGAAGCCTTATTACATGGTTTTCTGCATTAATGCCTACAGAAACAACAGCTGTATTTTGGAAATTTTGTGTTTATAGAGCTTTTAAAACATACAATCTGCCTCAGAGAAAATTATTGTTTCATTCCTTATCATGAATTACTAAGAATGTAGCAGAATGTATTTCAATAACAGGTATAGAAGAAGAAAGTATTTTTAATTTCTGAACAAACCTGAACAAAATATTATGATTAGTTTTGTTCCCAGGTACCTATTTATTTTCCAGATATATGTGAGCACAAGACTTCCCCCTGTGGCACTGTGCTGCTGTTTAACAAAGCAGTGGCTCAGCACCACACAACCATGCACTCATTTCCCCCCCTCAGTGGGATGGGGGAGAGAACTGGGGGGGAGGGAGTAGAACATGTAGGTTGAGAGGTTGAGACAACAACAACTTACTAGGAAATAGAAGACAGAAATAACAGAAATAGTAATAATATATATATTGGTGTACAATACAAATTCATCACAATTGTGAATACAAATACAAATATGAATTGGTTTGTGATTAATACAATTCGTCACAAACCAATGCCCAGATAGTCCCTGCAGAGCAGCTGCTTTCCCTGGGCAGCTCCCTTCAGTTCTGTGGTTATCTCACAGGACATCATATGCTATGGAATATCCCTTTGGCTGTCCAGGTTCAGTTCCCTCCCAGCTCCTTGCTCTCTCAAAAGGTTGCTGACAGGTCAGATGAGAAGCTGAAAAACTGAAACATCCTTGGCTCTGTGCAGCACTGCTCAGCAAAAATTAAAACATCGATGTTTTAGTTTTTATCTATATTGTTTTTCTCTAAAGCCACAACACAGCATCACAGCAGACACTATGAAGAAAACCAACTCCGTCCCAGCTGAAACCAGGACACACCATCAGTTTGAATGACTCTTCTGTGACTGTTTTAAAAGACTTAAAGATCATTTGTCATCCCTACTCTTTGCAGTTGGGTAGCAAAAGTGGCTGTGGAATAAAAATGGAACACCGCTTTTGAGGGAACAAAACATTTTGGATTAGTATGTTAATGGAAAGGACTCAGAGTGAAAGTTGGGCAGTGGCACTAAGAAGTAATAAGGTCAGTAGGCTGGGTTCCCAGGATGATCCTCAATACAGCCAGGATAAGAAAGCTACTCATTCAGGTAAGAAGCTTGTTATTATGGATTTCATAGATGCAAATATTCTGACCTCTCTCAGCTCCTGAAAGCAGGCTGAAAACCAGACCTAACCCTCCGGAGCAGCCTTGTGCTGGTGCCACTGACAAAACCTGATGTGCTTTAAACAGAGATTATTTTAATTGTGATGGTGTTTGCAAGGCTTCCGTATGCAAGGGCACTGCAATTCCCCAGACCTTGCTATCTAGGGGCAAAGTTGCTTTCTGATGACTTTTGTTCAAATGACAGGTGAGGTGTCTGAGCCCCGTTCTCTGGTAGGGATGGCCAAGGCACCTTGGGGAGATCAGTAGCTCCGCTGACACTGCTCCTGGTGCTGCATCTGCCCTATTTGTTCAGGGATGAACGAACATACAGAGCATGAGTCTTGTCATATAGCTCAGTCAAGTTGGTAGAAATAAATTTTACACTTGCAGTGAGGTCCATAGAAAGTGGTGACTGCGAGTGCTAGGTGCCCTGGTATCCAACACACGTGTCCAGATTGTTTCCTTTCAGAAGGCTATAATGCTTTGCTAAGTGCTTGCCATGCCAGCTACCCCAACAGTATCTCTGTAGGATGCAAACTTTTCTTCAGAACAAAAGTTGCCACTGTTACAGCTTTAAGTGTTAAAATATCTTCACACGTTCTCAAGGGACAAACTGATTGAATTGCCTGTGTAAATGGGGGAAAAAAGGCTGAAACCATTGAATGATGTGTGTTTGGTGAATATTTCTACCAAACAGACACTGAATGCACAGAATTCTAAAAACTAAAGCACCTGATGCCCCTATCCAGGCAACTGGGGATGCTGAGCTGCATAGTTCTGGGCCTTTCCCACTGTAGCTATGCAATTCTTCATGTAACGCTGCAAATCCTTAATATTAACACTATGAGAAAAATGTGGACCAAAAGAATGCTTTAAGATACAGCAGACATCCATAAAACATAGTTAGCAATTTCTTGTTCTAGATGGGAAAGTACATATTTTAGTTTTCATTTATCAAGAACTACTCAGAGAATACTTGTTTTTACTCATTATTCTGACCAGCTTGGTTCAGAAAAAAAAGGTGTTTTCTGTGAATTTATAATTAGGTATGAGCTAAATTCTTTTATTTACTAAACAGTGATATTTTCATGGAAAAGATCATTCCATGAGGAATGACATCGAGGAATGATGAGGGCACATGTCGTAGCTGGCCAAAGCAGAGCCATCGCCGTGAACGGTCAGAGCAAACTGCATGAGCGCCTCAGCTCCGAGACATTGCTGCAAGTCCTGAGAGGAAGAAATGCCTTGCAAATAACACCTGTTCTCTCAGTATTCATGTTCATCGATGCAAAGAGAACAATGTTCCGTGTGAACATCAGCTTCACATTTTAAAAAGTTAAGACTGATAATAGCTTTGTCTCCTGCTACCCTGAAGATTTTGCGGTAATGAAGACTGTGCTTATAATAAAAAGGCAGTGTTTGAAATTGGCAGTTTCATGATATCCGGATACATGGCATTTATTTTCTGTTTGATAGGCCTGCACAGGTCATGGTTATTCTGCCATGTGTTTGATAACTCTACCTGGCCAAGGGCTGCCAGCAGTGAGGGATGATGCTGACTGAGCAAAGCTTGTTGGGGAGAATGTCCTGGGGAAAATGAAGCACTTACTGGAGGAGGGCAAATCAGCCACTTTATTACACAGTTCAGGGCTTAACACTGCTAATATAATGGATAGTGCTAGAAAAGGAAGATACAAAATGCACTTGACAAAATGTCTTGACTTTCAGTTGCAAAATGCTAATAGGGTGCACTGGACTTTTCTTCAATCACAAGCTTATTTTTATGAGATCTTGAATTATAATTAAATGTAGAATGCATTTGTTCTGAGTAAATATGATAATTTGTTATAAATGTTTAATGCTGCTAATTAGTGTGTGATCTCTTGTAACATGGAAATGTGTGTTCTGTCTCCTGAGCCCTGAAGATAGAATAATGTATCCCAGAAGTCAGCATTCTTGTGGTACCTGGGAGGAAAAGAGCGTTGTTCCCTGAGATCATGCAGTTTGGAAAATCTGACAGCAAAGTAAGGAAGAAAAGAACAGTCTTTGCATGACTACATCTTTATCACTGAAAAGCAAATTATCATATAGTGATGAGATAAAATCTTTTTAAAATAATCTTTCTGTTCTTAACATTTTTACCCTTTGTTGCATTCAGTGTTGCAAAAATATGAGCAAGGAGCATTCCTGCTTTGTATTCTGCCACAAAAGCTGTCATATATTTCAAGCTGACAATAATACTGAAGAAGCAGGAATATGCACTAACACATGCATATGTACACAAACACATTTAACGTTAGTTCAGCAATACAGAGTAAGTCACATTGGAAGCACAAATTTATGGGCTAAGAACAACAACTCTGCCTAACACCTGTAATACTTGGTATAGTATTATTAATTATTCATTCAGCTGTTCATTTTGTTTATTTTCAAGATTTGTTTGAACAGTAATTTTCACTTGACAGACATCCTCAGAAGCAACATTGAACAGTTGGAGACCATCAGCATTTTGTTCTGAATCAACGTTTTTCTGTAGCAAAACATCCTGAAGACACAGAAGATTTCACTCTGCTTGACATTAAGACATCAGTTTAAAGTGGATTTTATCCACTGTTACCTGGTCTAAGAAAAGGTGCCTTATCTCTTTCTTAATGAGTCAGATTTTGCTTTCCTTTCAGTAGTCATTGATGCAACCAAAGATATCAACGGGAAAATAGAGAGAACAACTTGATTTGAAGGAAATGCAGCTTTACACAAACCCAGAGTATATTAGCTCTCAGCTTGGAGTAAACAAATTGTGTTTGATACATGAATGTGTGCAAAGTCTTGAGCTGGCTATCTGGAAACCAACAGGGTGGAAGGTTATCATTCCCACAGTGTGGAGAGTGCCCTGTGAAAGGTTCACGTGGCAAGCAATGGCAATAGTTGGGGCACCACACGAAGCTGCTGTAAAGAGACACATTGTGACAGTGAATCTGCACAGCCATGCAGAAATATTCATCTTCGAATCCCACATAAGCTGTGGCACAGTTACAGAGCTCACCACGGAAAACCACTTGGGATTTTTCTTTAATGGATGAATGGTGGACATGGTGTCTAGTTCTTCCTCTAACAATGGCACTCTTGTTGGAAGAAGCTGCAGAAATGATAAATAATACGCTTCCTTTGGTAGCAAGCCAAAGACCTCTTCCTGGCTGCTGTCACTCTCTATTGCCACTTGCCTGTAGGCTTTCTCCTTCTGCTTCCCCAGGCTCCTCAACAGCTGTGTTCTGCTGTGCTGCAGCACAGTGGACTTGGTGAACCACCACCTGCAAAGCATGGGCCACATTGGCAGGGCCCACTTATGTGTGCTTTCTGACTGGAGAAGCAATGAGCTACATGGCCGGAGCGGGAAAGATATGTGAAGATGGGACGGAATGTTTTATGCTGACTTCTCTGCATAAAGATCTGCGCTGCATCACCTAAAGAGAGGTCGGTTTTAAGGAACAGACTGTTGGGTTACTGTTTCTGGGTAGTCACAGAAATGAGTAGCAGGTGGGACCTTTCCACTTCTAATAGTCAATGTAGAAAAATGAGCACTTGGATATATGGGTATCTTTAGATTGTCATTTAAAGTTTTTGTACTAAGACTCAGGAGCGGCATCATAAGAAAGCACTGGGAACAAACCACATACTTGCTCTTTCATGAGAGTGTGGCAGAGCTGCAGAGGACTATATGGAGAGACTGCCAGAGTGGTTGAGCATTGATGCCGACTGTCCAGAGAGACATGGGAGCCTATGTCTTTGGAGACAATCTATATCTGACTGCACACAGCCAAAGGCTGTGAGCTCTAGATGGCCCAGCTTGAGCAGGGGTTTGTACCCAGTGAACTCAGAGGCGCCTCCAGACTCAATTATTCTGTAATCTGGAAGCTTTGTGGGAGAGAGGGAAACAAATCTTGGCAGTAGTAATGAAAAGGTCGGTGATGCCATTTCAGGCACAAAGGTGAGAACACTGCAATTACCCAGCTGGCTGGAATAAAGGGGGAACTGTGGGAGCACCGAAATGAACTGCAGTGCTGCAGGAAAATTCAGCTCTGCATGCAAAATGCAATATCTGCAGATTCTTGGATGCATGTGTGGATCTGGTACTTCTGGGCACAGGGAACACCGTGATCCATTAAGAGAAAGACCTCTGCTGTTCTGCAGAACTCCAACCTCACAGGGAGTGCCAACAGCAGCGGGGCTGAGCCGGAGCCTCAGCTCCTCCATGGAATGGTCCTAGAGCAACACAACAAAGCTCACAAGGTTGCACTGTGATGTTATGCCTTCCCAGAGCCCTGCCACACTGCCCACATTGCACAGCACTCTGAAGTGATCTCCTGCATGTGCTGCTCCTGAAAAGCCCAGGTCAGAGGCACCATCAGGCTGCGAGCACAAGGCAGACAGAGACAGAGGCATAGTGCAGGGAGTGCATTATCCATCAATACTTGCCCATTCAGCTTCATCACTTAAGAACAGCTTTAGAAGCAAATACTGTAGAGCATTGCTTTGCCAGTGTAGCATTTTTTTCTGCAGTACACTGTAAATCTGTGCATGTTTCCACCTCTGTTGCTCTCTCCCTTTCTCTTTTTTCTTAGTGTAATACACTTCCTAAGGTAGATTTTTCTGTGAATTAGATTTTAATGCCTTCTTATAAGAGGCAGTTTTTCATATTTTATGTCCCCATCAATAAAGATTTCTTCCTTATCACCAGTAAAATTGGAGCTTTGATTAAATATGATCCAGCAGCACTAAGCACATAGTCTGTATTAATTTCAGTACCTCATTACATGCCAGTGGTATTTATGTGGGTTTATATATCAAATATACCATGTGTATATAAGCAGAGACTTTCAGAACAAATAGCAGTTATATGAACCATAAAAAATAAAATGGAAGAAAGCCTCTCACTGAGACCAGCCACAGGGCATGCGCTGCTCTTTCTGTGGAGATCATGGAGACAGCGGATGGGAAAGGAGCTTTTCAGGCAGCAGGAGAGAGAGGGAGCAGCAGCAGCAGTGAGACAAATGCTCCTCACCCCAAGGACCAGAAGGTGCAGGAACCTGCGGCACTGTGCTTCCTGCGGTCAGTCCTCTGTGCTTCCAGAAAGTCGTGAGTGGCAAACATGACAGAGAAATATCCCTAGAAGCCATCTGTCCATTTAACACAAATGGTGCAATGTTACCATGTTACGCTTAGGTTTGAGGGAATCCTAGTTCTGTGAGCACTACCTAATGCGAGGCAGTGCCTGTCAGGGACCAGTAAGACCACTGGCACCTCTGTCCCAGAACTCTGCATAGATGTTCTTGTGGGTCTGACTGAATATTCTTTCCTGCTGAGAAAATATTGTTTCTTTATCACTGGAGTCCAACTGCACAAACATTATAAAAAGGTGTGTGAGTGGCCCTGGCGAAGTGTACAGCTCCTTGGTTTGCAGAGATATTCCATGAGAGTATTAAGAGAGAGAGAGGGACCAGAGGAGTTGCTCTGTGCCTGGTGTGGGAATACAAGAAAGAATATTCAGAGCAGAAGCTCTGGAATGACATAAACGGCTTGAGAAAGCAAGGCTGAGAGCCAAGGACATATCCAGAAGAGGAAAAAACAAAGTCAAGTAAGCAGCATGATGCTGTGTGACAGTGACCCTAATTGGAGGAAGAGAGTGTGGCCAGGAACTACTCACAGCTCTGGATAAGCGTCTCATGCGTGGTTAAGGAGCATTTGTGGAATGTTTTGTTGACATGTAAAGGCAGGTGGGAAAGTTAAAAGAGAAAATCTGTGAATGTATGTAAGGGATGTTAGAACCTGCAATAAATGGGAGGGCTTCCCATTCACACCTCTGCAATCTGTTCACGATTAAAATTTGCTTTTAGTTAAGATCGACAAGAAAAATCCAGATGATTAGAGGAGAAAGAGATTGAATTCTGCTCTTCCTGATACAGTTCCTGTCTTCTTGTATAAACCTTAACCATGTGTGAATTGGTCTGACTAGGAGCAACAAGGTGCTGCTGCCTTCAAACAATTTGCATCTGGAAATGCTGCTGAAATTTGTAGGGACTCTGTTCTCTCCCTTTGTGTTTGATGCAGCTTAGGTGAGGTGCAGCCCTGGCTCACATGGAGCTCATTGAGGTGAGCAGGTCAGAGAGACAGAGCTCTTCCACCTGTGGGTCTGGACTAGGGCAAGGATGGGTGGAGTGGAGGAGTGCAGGGTTACTGCCAGCTGCGCTTCCTGTAGGGCCTCCAGAGATGCTGCTCATCTGTGCCTGAGCTCCAGTACAGAGCTTGCAGTCACCGCATCTCCTTTTTCTTTCCACTTCATCTCCAGGAACCATTGTCTCAGCTGTGCCATCGGACAGCAGCTGTGAAATACCACAGTCAGAGAACAGAGGGATGCTTTTCCTGCCATTTCGCATTCCCATTAATAATGAAGTCGCTAAATCAGACAAAACTTCTCACAACTGTTTGAAAAAATGTGCAGCGTCCCTGAAAATGTTAAGTGAATATGTTAAGATTTACTGTTCCCCATTTTATAACGACCAGTGGGTATAATGGGTTATTTCTGTGGGGCATTCTGCAATTTTTACTTTCCATGAATCACCTTATGCTTATTCTCATGTTTATAACCAATATATCTGAAGAACAGAAAGGAAAGCAGAAAAATCGACCCTGTTTGAAACACATTTATGGCTCAGGTGAAGAGAAATGTACAAATTGCAGATTATTTACATCACAGGTTATAAGCGCATGCACAGTAATGAAAATTTTCCTTATCTGAGTTTTTATATTCAGTATCTTTTTATTTCTCCGTTTGCCATTATCAGAGAAGAGCAGAAAACAATTAACTTCCAGCAGTCCTTGAACCGTCTCTCTGAGACGTCTCTGCTTTACTTCTTTAAAACAAAAGGTGGAGGCACGGCACAGCCTCGGCGGGGCTCCTCCACGCCTCCAGGAGCGCAGCCTGCACGCAGCCGGGTGCAGACACCACGAGGCCGAAAATCTGCTCGGCGTGGAATTGCCATAAATCCGTCCCAGAGATAAAAGCTCGCAGTGGCTGCAGAGTTGCTAGGGCTACCCCTGCCGTGGATTTTTTTTCCTGCTTTCCAGCGGGTACAGCTCTGCTGTGGTGGGATTGGAGCCGGGTTGCACAGAGAGCCGAGGGAACGCTCCCTCCCTCGGCGGTTCCCACTGCGGAACTCACTCAGGGGCTACCGCTGTCCCTGCTGCCTTCGACCCAGAGGAGGGCTGGCTGCCCGCAGTGCCGCGGGCCGGGCTGCAGACCCCCCTGTGGGGACGCACAGGGCAGCCCCGGGCCGCCACAGCGAAGGCGGCTCTGCCCGCTCCCTTCTGTGAGTTCGATCACCCACACGCCGTGGACGGCTGCCTCCCCTCCTCGTCCTCCCCGGACGCCCCCGAGCTCAGGGCAGCGTTCTGCTCAGCCGAGCCTTCCTGCAGCTCCGCGGCGCTGCTCCGCAGTTACCGGCGCGGCCCCGCGGGGCTCCCGTTCCCTGCAGCGCTCCGGCCCCACTCCGACACCCCTCCTGCGGGTTTCTCTGCTGCGTGCAGCATCGTCAGCTTCTTGACTTCAGATTATTTAACTTTTTATGAATTTGAAAGTGATTCAGGATATGAGATGGAATCATATATGCTAGAAATAAATGGAAAAGCATTGATTTTGGAATGAGTATGCTGGCTTTTAAGACTACAATGGACAGATTTGACTTTGCATGCAATACCTTCTACATTTTCTCTGCTTTTTCCTATTTCAAATCCCAGTCTCTCAGATATTATATAGAGACAGCCCCTGAAGACAGCCAATCCACAGTAACTCACACCAAACGTACATCCTTCAGATCTACTGAAGCAATAGTTAAGCAATTAGTGTTTAAAAGATATCTTATGTCTAGAATAAATACCCAGAATAAAATTATGGTTTTGAATCCTGTAAGGCGCTGTCTATGTGTCATTATGTGTCATTAAAAAAGAATAATTTAAAGTAGAAGAAAGATGATTTTCCCGTGAGGTTTTTTTTTAACTAAAAATTCTAATCCAATGGCCAAAAGAAAAAGAAAGAGGTCAGGTTCGAAATTTTCATTTTATGCCAGGATGTTGCAGAAGAAACCAAAGTAAAAATTGTCCCAAGTGGTCTCAAAACTATTAAGTAATATACTGACAATGCTGTGGCTGTAATTTTAGCTTCTCGTCGGTGACTACAGCAGCAATTCCCACAACCCCTCATAAATCATAGTCCCTCATAAAAATAGGTCTTTTTTTTCTTGAGCTCATGCAAGTTTTGGAACCTGCTTATAGTTCCAATATTCTTGCTAATGAAACTGACCATAATTACGGCGGGAGTGGTTTCAGAAGTACTTTGCATGAATATTACTACCTCTTTTTAAATGCCCATGTTGGTTAACCGAACAGCCAGCCTCCTCGCAGTGGGCTGATGGATAAAGAGAGAACGGAAGCCCAGGGAGTCCTGCATCCTCGGGTGGGGCACGGCAGGCAGCTGCCTCTGCGGCACATCGCACTGACGGCAGGGACCTGCCAACTCCCAGCCCAATTCCTCTCCAGACACCGTCAGTATCATAGCACAGAGATGATTTAGCAAGGGGACGCAGTGGAGGAGCATGGGGAGCTGAACTGCTCTGGTGGCTCCTGGAGAGCCCACGGCAGAGAGGCGCAAGGACCATCCCTGCCATCCCAGCGCAGCCCGCGGTGAGGCCCGGGCTGAGCCCCGGTCTGAGCCGATCGGGCAGCGCTGCACGCGGCCGCTTCCAGCTGCAGACGCTGCGAGGCGGCACCACGAGCGGCAGCACAGCGAGCAGCGAGCAGCAAAGCATGGGTTAGGAGGGGGTGGCAAATGGTTGTTCTTCCGAGTGATGCCTGCGGGGAGGACGGGGGAGCTCTGGCGGAACGGGAGGCTGAAGGCCTCCAGCTGCCGGAGGGTCCAGGCTGACACGAGGTGACCGGCAGTCTTACAGGTTACAGCGCTAAAGTGTTACGTATGTGCACAGCTAATAACATCAACAGAATTCCCCATGCATTTTTGCTTCTTCTCTGCCTCTTTTTCATATTTCATTTTATGCTTGCGATATATTCCAGGAGGTTGAAGTATGGCTCTTCATCAGGTATCTGTCTCAAGGCAAAATTTAACCCCTGGAAAAGATTATCGATTAGAGAACTTGTGCAAAGATCAATACAGAAGACAATAGTAATTAAAGTAGAAGCTTATGGTTTGCTTTGATGTAATGAAATATCCATAACAAGATGTTTTCTTTCTTTCAAATAATTTAATGAAGTTCTCTACTGAGAAAAATAATTACTTGAGCAAAATGTTAATTAAGGAAAATTATTTTTTTCACGGCACAATTCTTCAGTTGAAATAATACTGAAAGAAATGACTGAAGTTTAACTTGATTAAACCGGCGTCAGTGCCACACAGACTCACAGTGTGCGCTCTGCAAGAGGCTGAGCTAAAACCTCACTCAGCGCTGCTGTTATGGATGGCTGCAATCACTCCTTTGGCCCTTCTGTGCAGTGACAAGCTCAGACATCACTTGCAGAAACTATTTTTAAATGGGAAATATGTGTTTATATCCTTATGTTTCCAATTCCCTTGCATTCTTACGTATTTCATTGTGATTTAAATTTGAAATGATTGTCTAGCCCTAGCTCTTATCATCACATCTATGTCAAAGAAAGCCTGATAAGCCTTGGTCTTGGTGGCCAGCATACTCAGTGCCTTTTTACCATTAATAGCCATAGTGAATCACTGTTATTATTCATAACCATTGATACTGAGCTCCACATGCATAGCAAATGGGAATTGACACCCTCAGAGCTATTAGCTTCTATCAGAAAGTAGAAAAGTCTGGATGATGACAACCAGTGGGACACCATGCAGGAAAGGGAGTGGGCCTGGTTCAGCAGCACAGCATGGTGTGACAGCCACCCAGGTCCTGATGAGAGGAGCATCATCCAATAGTGAAGGATATAAGAAATGAAGGAATGGCCTGGATCTGGCTGTCACTTTTTTCTCTCTCTCTCTCTCTCTTTTTTTTTTTTCTTACAAAAATACTGGATTACTGGCAAGATTGGAGGTAAGTTGATGTTTATTCTGTGCTATGTTTTGAATTAGGCACAAATAGAAATTCCTTCTGGCAGCTGAAAGCAGCTGAGCCACCCAAGTTACAGATGATACAGAAGCAGAGACATGTATGTATACAACATTCTTGGTTATGCACTACAGCATTGATAAACTGAGTGCATAAGAAAGGACAAAAATTGAAAATGCACTTTGTCTGTTATCTCACAAAGTGAAATACGGGACCACTTAGAAATTTTCAGATAGCATTATTCTGAATTGAAATAAGCTATTGAACCTCATGGGGTTCAGCCTCTTGGAGCTGCAGTTTAGTAGCACCTACCTTCTGCAGCTCTTTCCTTGTCATCTTGCACTGCTATTGTTCCTCCTCAAACACCAGCACACCTCTCTCTGCCTTAGACATTGCTGCAGCTCCCCTGCCTTGGCTCTAATGCTTACTGTACTGGAACTCCCTTGCAATCTCTTCCTCCTGTGTCCCTTCCAGTGTTCGCAGCCTGGTGGAACTGCCCAGCTGCACGTCTCTGTCTGGAGCTGCCTCACACCTGAACTCTCCTGCTGCCAGCTCAGCTGCACCTAACGGCACCATCCTGCTTCTGCCTTCTGTGACAGCTTTAGTGCTAAAAAATAATTCAGTGATTTTGACAGGAATGAGTAATGATTACAAATTATGGTACGCCAACACATGGACAAATACATGAGACAGTAGCTGAGCAGAAGTACATCTCTATAGACAAGTTTTCAAGGGCATGTGCATCCCTTTGGGCAGCACAACCACACACCATTACTTGGACATCTCACTTCAGTGAATAATTCTGGAGATGAATTCCCAGTTCTCTTACTTCCTGGTAGCAGCATCTGCATGAGTAAAGTGTAATGAAGGTGAAATGAACTCTCAGAATAAGCTACTTAGCAGAGAGCCAGAGAAGGAGTATTTCTTTGATTTCAGACAAATCCTTCTGTCAGTGCTCTGCTTTTGATCTTTGCATGGAAAGGTGAAGCTTATGTAAGACAAATGCCTATCAAAGTATTACTTAAAAAGCATGCTTTTAGCAGAAGGTGGGGCACTGATTAGCTTTGACAAGTGAAGCAAGGCGATCTACACAGCTATGGAATGCATAAAGATGAAAGCGAGGTCTCACATAAGGAACATTGCTGTTTTATTAGGAGGTACAGGCATTTGCACAATGAAGATTGGTGCTAATAATCTGTGCTGACGGATAATGGTTAATATTTGGGCAGTTGTGTTTTTTTTCCTGCTGTCTTTTTCAGTTAATAGAGCATGACAAGATATAGAAAAAACACTTCAACTCTTCTACTCAATGTAATTTGGGGAACAAATAATCGTTATCTGTCAGAAGCACGATGTCTGACTATTGGGGACCATTGAGAAATTCTCATTTACAGCCACAAATGAGATATCTCAGAGCACCTGGGGTCTAAGGGTGCAGAATCAGTTGCTCATGGCCATAGCTGTGTGCCAGCAAGCAGCAACTCCACAGGGCTGGGAGGAGACAGGCAGACCCTGAATGCTGAGCCATGGGGGCAGCAGCCAGCAGAGGGGCTGTTTTACCTGACTCCACAACTGCCTTAACGAACCTCATTCACTTCACAGCAAGAACAAGAACAAGCTGGAACGAATTCCTCAGGGGCAAGCGCAACCTTCTGATACCTGCTTAGTCTTAGGTGCAGTGTCCTGTGCTTTTCAAGCCCAGTACACGTGTGCTCTCATTTACAAATGTTTGCAACTGTTCTAAGAACCATGAGAGTTCGTGTCAGTGCTACATTACATTTCTTGTTGACTATTATTTCCTTTTGTCCAATTCATTCTCTTGTCTAGCAGCTAGAAATGTCAAAGAGTAGTGTTTACTGCTGTAAGAACTAATAAATTTTCAGCAGAAAACAGATTTGAACTTTAAAGAAGATGACTGATTCACAGCGTATCAAGCTGTTTCCATTTGTCTATAATAAAAACTATGTGTTCATGCCTTTGCACTTCCATAGGTCACAGACGTGAGCAAAATCATGTGAATCTTCAATTAATTTCCACATCAGATCATTCTGACCACAGACACAATCTGCATTTTTAATCAAATGCTCTTGTTCTGCGCTATTCTGTTTCTGTGGAAGCATGAATGCAGGTACCATCACCTCCTGCATGGCTGCATTGCACCAGTTCCTTCATGAACATTGCTGACAGGCCGTGCAGACTCCCCTTCAAAAGTTCAGTGCCCTTAATGACATGAGCATTGCTATTTCCAGCTCCTGAGAAGGCAGGGCCCAGGGCCCCCATTGTGCAGGTCCTCAGCTCTTCTGGTGGTCAGCCAGGTAAACCTTCCTTCCCACCTCATTTCCTCAGTGCCATAAAGCCTACGCAGCATTATGAGAGCAAATAACGGTCGCATGAAGATCATGCCCAGTATTGGGGTTCTCCTTGGGGAAATGAGTCTTCAGCCCATGGACTGAAACCAGTCACGGCCACGTCTTGAGATGGCAATTCTGGCAAACCAAAAGTCCAGTCATTAAAGACCTCAACATGATATAAGAGGCCAAAAGCAAATAATGTCAACAATACAAGTGTGAAAGCCCCCAGTGCTTTGCTAAATAAAGGCTCACTGTAAGAGGCTCCTGCAGCGTGTGCAGGAATGGGTGCAGAGCACAGCTCTCCCTGCAATGCCATGCCCTCTCGCTGTGCTCTCCCACTCAGTGGCACTTTCAAACACCAGGAACATTCCTGTTACGCAATTTTTTCCCCTGTGAAACAGAAGAACATTTTTCCCAAATGAATTTCACTCTATGGGCAGTGGTAGCAATAGCTTCCCATGTGGGAAACCCTTGTTGATTTCCCTTTTAGCTAGAAACAAGAGCTGTAGGAGCTTTCTGTTCCAATAGAGGCAGCTGCCCCACCTGTGTGTGAATGCCACTTGGGGGAGCAATGCTGCTGCTCACAGCTGAAGAGGGGTTGTGCGCAATGATGAGTCCAGCCTGTGGGAAACTGCTCTGCTTCTCTGGTAAAAGCATCAAGAACCAAATACAGGACAGTAACTGTGCAAACAACTTTCCAGAGAGGGCAGCTGTCAGATGGCTGGTGTGCTTCCAGGGCCATTGGCTGCAGTAGGTGCTGCTTCTTAGCAAGACCACAGCAGCTGCAGAAAGCATGGACTGCGTAAATGGCACTAGCATGTTGCTAGAGGAAATACAGCCCCATAAATCACCTCAAGAGTGCTCAAATATCAGGTATGATGGAGGCAGCCGGATCATTGCTAATTACAGAAATAACAGCCACCTTGGGAAGCGAAGCAGGCAGGATTTCTCCTCCATATTTGCACTGATAATCAAATATTTCTCATACTGAACAGAAGTCTTCCTGTTTCCTCCACGTGTAGAGTGGACAGAGTAAGAGAACAAAGCCACGGCTGCACAGTCTGCCTGTGCTGATGAACAAAGCAGCAAAGGGGCCCTGCTGACCCAGGAGACCACTACACCCCTGGTTGCACTACGTGATTCTGGAGATCTTTTCCAACCTCACTGATTCCGTGATTCTATGATTTACTTAGAGATCTAATATTGATTTAATAAAAGAGAACATCTATGCCATATGCTCATCTGGTGAAGTTAGTCACTTGGTCAGAATGCAGAGCCCAGAGGAGTTCCTGTCCAGCCTGAAAAGCAAAGCCAAACAGCTGCTCTCAGCAGCTCAGTGCGCTGTCACATTTCAAAGGAAAGAAGATAAACGTATGATGGTCTTAGCATAGATCACAGGATACACCCACCAAGGGCTATATAACTACACAGACATAAGGGACAATTTAATGTTTAAGGTTTGTGTAGAATATCATTTTCACCCCATGCACAGCAACAAGACCTACATGAAGGAAAGCGATCTGAACTCAAACTCCTTAGAATCTCTTTATTTATTGGATTTACCTATTTATCTTGGATTATACTGCTCTACAAAAAAGAAAAGATACATATTACAGTCTTTTTGTTAACTCCAAGCACTCGCTTTAATTCGTCTCCTACTACCATGTTAGAAGTAATGATAAGCTCCACCTGCTTACTGCTATTAATAAGGCACATTTTTGGTTGACTTGGGCTAGCAAACATATTTCTGCTTCATGATATGTGCATTCTCCAGAAGTGTTTATGATGGGAAGGATACTCCCTACATCAGTGTTCTCCATTCCCTGGCATTAACCAGTTTGTGGCTGGTCTAGGTTGAGAAAAATTAGTGTAACACGTGAAAGAGTGCTTGAATTTTCATTACTCTTTCCTTCCTCTTGCTTTCCATTGCCATGGAAACAGCCCCTTCTTATTCCTCAATCATTTGGTTGTCGCATTTCCCATTAATTAGATTTACATATTTCTGGTGGTGGCAGTCACAGCCATACCTGCCGATTTGCAGACTGCTTCCAACACTGGGACACGGAGCCCACAGCGCTTCTGCAGCCAGCAGCAGGGCAGCGGGTGCTGCTCACACTCTGCAGCAAAGCTGTGGGGTGTGCAGCCCCAGCCCCTGGGCATGGGATTGCTGGGGAAGGAATGTGCCGTCCCTGCATGCTTGGAGCAGAGGGCATGCACATCACTGAGGTGATGGGGAGAAAGGCAGCTCTGTGACATGCACAGCAGGGTACTTTACGAAGACACAAAACATTCCATGAATAGGCCCACAAGTGTTATAAGCCAGCGGAGAAGAAACAAACGCATGAGCAAGGCAAACAAGCTGTGCTTTCATAGGGTGTTTTGCCTCCCTTCATGCTCCACGTGCCAGTGTCCATACAGACACAGCTGCAGAGGGGCAGGGCAAAGCAGACACAGATTGCTGGGGGTGAAGAGGTTGTGTGCACACAGATTTTCTCCAGTTTCTGTTAGAGGAAGGCAGAGATTTCACTCTTTGGTCACAATGGATCAGAGCCTCCATCCTGGGCTTTGCTCTCTCAATCATCTCTTCCTGCTAATCACACATTAAGATCTACCTGGCCTATCAGCCGCACACCCACAGGTCTTGTAAACGGAGGAAAAAGCAGCAGCACAGGAATTTAAGCACACACTTAAGCTAGCAAGTTCTCAACACACAGATCTGGATAACGTCTCGGCAAGCTATAGTGCTGCAGGCTTTGGGAAGTATTTCCTCTAGAACTCTGAGGCCAGCTCAGCAGTGCATGCAACGCTTATTGCCCCCGTGTGCTCTGACTGAGCACTGCAGCTGAGGGATGAGTGCTCTGATAGTTGTGCACACCTTGTCTCATCCCCTCACAAAGGCAGGGATTTCCTCATCAAGCTTCTGATAAAAACAGAACACAAATGTTTGAAAAGTTCTGATTGCTGAATAAATGCTGGTAATTACATTATCAGTTCATTATCAGTTTACTAGATTAAAAATCTCAGTAATTGAGACACCTGTGCACATTTCTTAAGACATTTCTGTCATGTTGAAGTTTTCTAAAGTATTGTAACAGTGAAGCTAGGCTTGCCTTTTTATTTTCATTGTTCTTGCTTCTCAGGTGATGATTAATGTTCTTATTTATCATCACATTTGAGTCAGAATCTAAGCTGATTAATGTTGTTCTTTGTGCTTTACCTCCCACTCACAATTCCCAGCTCAGTCCTAATGCTGATAAACCTGGGACTCCCCATTTACACACAGCTCTGCTTAGCCATGCTTAATAGCTGCAGCAATTAAAGTTGTTTTCACCGACTTCTCCTGGCTATTCAACTTTCAGTGCAATTTTGGTATGGCAAAGTACTTAAACATTCAGAAAAATAACAATCACAGAGTCACAGAATAGTAGGGGCTGGACAAGAGTTGCAGAGATCATCCAGTCTGACCCTGCCACGTAAGGACACAGCTTCTGAAAAGCCAGACGTGGTATGCATGTCACAGTGCTGTGTGCAGAGATTACAATCCTTAATAAGCATCTACATAGGGCCATGTACTTAATGTGCCTTCAAAAGCAGAAATACAGAAAAAGTAGAAAAGAGCCCGTTCACTGAACAGCAGGGAAACGCTCCCTGAGTTGAGCACATACAATGCATTTTCTGTTTCACAACGGAGGCAGACAAATAAGCAAAACTGACAAAGCTCGGAAGCGGCAGCAGTTCCCTGCCCCAATGGGAAGGAGCAGGCCAAGCTGCAGGGCTGCGGTCTGGGCAGCCTTAAGCAGCTCCTGTGCTGCATGCCCACATGGCTGGGCCTGGCCCAACCAACGTGCTACGCTGCACTGCCATGTGATGGACCCAGCCGTGCTCCCACAGCTGCTCCTGGAGTCCAGCATGCATCACCACGTGCATGCAGCAGAGGAGACTGTGGGCAGCACTGGCTCCCAGGCCCGGGATGAGGGCTGTGGCTGACCAAAGGTTTTCTTCTGACTGTGGCAAAAGTTCGACAGCAGGCATCAACAAGCATTTTGCTGAAACTACAGGCAACTCGTGCCTAAGTTCTACCTTTTCATCTGTATTCCTTTATCCTGAACAATACTCAAGCAGAAGTTCATTAATGCACAAAACAGAGTATGCAGGGAAATGCCATTAAGAAGGGGTCTTTAAAAGCAGTACTTAAGGACAGCCTTCACTTCTGAGCCTGCTGGGATGATCAGGGATAGCATCGTTCAGCCTGTGCTCTGATGCATGCCACACCAACAACCACACTGTCACACTCAGGGGCTGCTGTGCGACCAGCAGAGGTGGTCATTCACTCATCCTCATCAGGTCAATTTATGAAGGGCCACTGACTTGAGCTCTGTCTCTGGCACTGGCAGGCAGTTAGCAGGAAGGTTCCCAGAGAACCTGGTGGTTCTGCTGGACTGGGGGTTACCCATCCTGCCACAACAAGGCAGGTGTAAAAATATGAACAAAATGAAGATGAAATCCATTCCTTGTGGAACAGATGTTCTGGGAGAAAATAGAAGTCCAAGTTTGCAACTGGATAGAGCCTCCCTACTCAGGATGTAGCCCCTATATGACAGCTCAGCATTAGAAACAGCACCACCTCCTGTCTGAGCACGTTTAATTTCCTAGTTGTATTCCTGCCAGTCCTGCAAAATGGGGGGATGGGGGACAGAAATCAGAAGGCAGAGGATGATCAGTAACACACATGCACTCTACAGTTTCAAAATGGGATATCCTTCAAAGTTTTTATTGTAACAGAAAGTTTATACCTATGTTTACACAGCTTGAGCATAGGACTAGCACAGGACTGATAGCCCTATTATACCCGTCCCAGACTCTCCAGTGTGGATGCCACACAGTGAAGAGCTCTTGCAATGCAGACATATTAATTTCACTCAGTAATATTGTTAACCTCATTTACTGTATAATTCTAGTCAAAGGGGTGATTTAAAGCAGAAGGCAAATGCAAACCAATATAATGAATTAAATTTTGTTAGTATAACTTAAGAGACTTTCATTCTATTTCAAAAGTCAGAGTCAGTTTTTAAAACCTGACAGTTGAAAAACATGAAAGTAGAATGATAAATCTAGTGAAGACCCTACAAATCTGTCACACGTGACTGAAGACGCGTGTGCATTTAGGTATTCTAAGAGCTACGATTTCCTGTCTCGTTTGCTCTCCCCCAGTAGATCTGTTTATGGGAACGTACCACAAAAATCACTGAATTGCAGATGCCAGAAATACCCCTGAAATTCCCTCAGTCCTGCCCTCCCAAAGCAGTTCCCCACAGCAGCTGCACACAAAGCATGCAGGTGGTTTGGATCCGTACAGAAAAGGAGACTCCTCCACCTCTCTGGGCTCAGTGCCAGGGCTCTGCCACTCTCACAGTACAGAGTTCTTCCTTATGTCCATACAGAACCCCACAGGCTCTGGTCTGTGCCCAGTGCCCCTTGTCCTCGTGCTAAGAATCACAGAACGGAGCCCAGCCCCATCCTCCTGACATACCCTACAGATATCCCCCAGCACTGCTCAAATCCCCTCACCTTCTGCTCCTTCACATGCGCAACCCCTAGGCTCTAAGCCTGTCACACAAGAAGGTGCTCCAGGTGCCCCTGCCATCTCTGTACCCTCCTCTGGGCTCTCCTAGCAGTTCCATGTCACTGGAGCAGTGCTCCAGATGTGCCTGGCCCAGGGCAGAGCAAATGGGAGCAGAACCTCCCTTACGCTGCTGGCTACAGATAGAAACTTTGTTTTACCTTACCTGCCACAGACAACAAAGTCTACCCTCCAAAGTATTACTGTTACTTTATCAAAATATTTCTTGCTACAATTTTTTCTACAAACAAGTTTCTTCACTGCAAAGTACATAAATAACATACCTTTGCGTATAATCAAAGAATACACAGATGCTACAATTTAAAAACCATACAGAAAAGTTAGGCTAAACAGGTTAACACACTAAAAAAGAACGGATGGAAAACCTACCCTTGTCCTGGGCTCACTGAGAAGACCCCAAGAGAAGCAATCTCCAGAACAGATCCTTCCCCACTGGCAGTCAGCTCTCGAGTGGGGTCAGAGGACCCAATTTGAGGAGAGCTGCAGCCAGGCTCCAGCCCTTCCAGTAGCGCAGGAGAATTGCCTCCACCTGTGCTCCCAGGGCTGACTCAGTGCTCGCCTCAGGTGGCCAATCAGAGGTTCAGTGGTTCAGCAGTTCCCATATGATTTGTAAGTCAAGAAACATTAATGGTTGCACTGATCATACAGATTTTGTGTTCGTTGGACCCACTGGCTCTCAGACTCGGTGATGGATGGAGCTGCTGCCCACGCTGCCGAAGAGCAGCGCAGAGACGTCGTGTGGCTGCACAGAGCATGGCTGAGCCAGGCTGACAAACAGGGAGACAGAAACCTCTTACTTATGATATGTTGCATGATAAGGTTGGGTATCGTTTCTCCACTTCAGTAAACATAAACATTTATAAACATTTTTCAAAGCGCATTGTTTCTCTTGGTGTTACAAATGCTCTTGCTTGCATTTTAACTTAGCCTGTCCTAGGGTGCACGTTATTTAAAGTAGTTTGGATTTCATGTAGACTTTCTTTGTTAATATTTACTTTCTTTTTAATTAATTCACATTCTTTTTTCCTGATTGTTGAATTCGTCTCTGACGTTTTCCCTTATTTTATGCATTTTTAAAATACGTCCCATACAACTACTTGGTACTGTTGGTATGCAGTACACATCTGTTGCCATGGCAGCACAATCAATTCATCCTAAACTCACTCCAATTTAAAAATCTTTCATCGTGTCTCATAGGCATGATTAACTGCATGTGGAAACCTTGTTGGTGTCCTTTTGGTACAGATTTCTTCAAAGGAAGTAAAGAGACAACAAACATTTGTCTATTGCTCCATTGTCAAAGCACTGTGATTATTTCCCACATGAAACCAAATGAAGCTCAGCATTAACTTGCTGCTTTTGCAACTCAAAGTAAACTACCGGTGGACAATTTGGATCTCTGTTATAGAAACAGAGCAAAGCAGAACACTTTTGGAAAGCTAAGCAGCATTCGGTGCTCTCAGAGTGTGCTTGGAATTCTGTGTGCTTTGGAGAAATGGGAGAAGAGAGACTGCAAATCATGTCAGGTGTATCTGCAGTTTCAAAGAGCAAATTGTCTCCTCAGAGACCTGCTGCAGGCAGATCTCACAGGGCTCTCTTTGTACTGGAAACTTCTTGAACCATGGGCTGAAAAAGCTGAGGATCTCTCATCCGATATCTTTGTTTGCCACCAGATATGTTAAAAAGACACACACTCTCAGTGTTTATTGCCTTGAAAGTTTGTTATTTAAAAGTAATCCAGGCCAACCAACCAGCAAAACAAACAAACAAACAAATAAAAAAGAAACCCAACAACCAGAAAACAAGAAATGTTCATATCCCAATGTTTTTGTTAAGCTCAGTGCTCAAAACAAGCAGAGGGAAGAGCTCCTTCCCCTCTACTCCACCCTGGGGAGGCCATATCTGGAGTGGTGCTCTTATGTCCTCTGCTCCCCAGTACAAGAGAATCATAGAATCATAGAATCATAGAATCACTAAGGTTGGAAAAGACCTAAAAGATCACCCAGTCCAACCGTTCACCTATTCCCAATAGCTCCTACTAAACCATGTCCCTCAACACAACATCCAGCCTTTCCTTGAACACCCCCAGGCTCGGTGACTCCACCACCTCCCTGGGCATCCATTGCAGTGCCTGACCACCCTTTCTGAAAAGTAATACTTCCTCATGTCCAGCCTGAATCTCCCCTGCCGTAGCTTGAAACCATTCCCCCTGGTCCTATCACTAATGACACGAGAGAAGAGGCCGACCCCCAGCTCACTACAACCTCCCTTCAGGAAGTTATAGAGAGCAATGAGGTCTCCCCTGAGCCTCCTCTTCTCCAGGCTGAACATTCCCAGCTCCTTCAGCCTCTCCTCATATGGCCTGTGTTCCAGACCCCTCACCAGCTTTGTTGCCCTTCTTTGAACACGTTCCAGGGCCTCAATATCTTTCTTGCAGTGAGGGGCCCAAAACTGGACGCAGTACTCGAGGTGCGGCCTCACTAGTGCTGAATATAGGGGAACAATCACCTCTCTGCTCCTGCTTGCAACACTGTTTCTGATGCAAGCCAGGAAGCCATTGGCCTTCTTGGCCACCTGGGCACACTGTCGGCTCATGTTCAGCCGAGCATCAATCAATACCCCCAGGTCCATTTCCTCTACGCAGTCCTCCAGCCACGCCGCCCCAAGCCTGTAGAGACACAGAGCTGCTGCAAACAGTCCACTGCAGGGCCACCAAAGAGATGCAGGGGTTGGAGCAACTCTGCTACCAGGAGAGGCTGAGGGAGGTGGGGGTGTCCAGCTAGAGAAGGGGAGGAAAGTTCAGATTTTGGAAAGCACCACATCAGCTTTAATGGAGTGAGCCAGTTCCAGAAGCTCTGCACTGCTGAATAGACCCTTGACTCCTCATGCTTAGCACAACAAACAAATAATGTTTAAACGGTGAGGCCAATGCATCCCATTCCTGTGGGAGGTTGTGATATGCGGAGGAACTCAGTACAACGAGGTACCTTTGGAAAAGCATGTATAAAACATTAATTGCATCAGTCAACAAACTGTATGAATGAATAACTTCTCAAATCCATTTAGCATGTTTCTTACTTCTATCACGTTTTTAATTCTCTTTATAATACCAACAGAAAAGAAGGAAAGCACTCTTTCAGCAGTCTGTTTACTAGAAAAAGAAAATATTTCATTTAAAGCTTTTGCAGCTCCATCTTATCCATTCCTTTCTGAAGGATTTGATCATGAATTATACATGCCAGCACAACATGAAATATTTAACTCATGCTCTTCAATTCCTTTTCAACTTCCCAAACAAAGAAATGAGTTTGAGCACAGGAAAATTTGAGTATACAGCTGTGAATCCGCTGATGTCTGCAGTAGCTTTCCCCTGTTTAGTGTCCGGATCAATGGGACAGGAGCTCAGAAGACTTCAGGTTGTCAGCACTGCTCTGTGTGCTTTTCAGTTAATTGCAGGAGAAACCTGGCTGAAGCAGATGCATTGTGCAAATATGAAGTTAGGCTTGGCGCTCTGAAAATATGCCCGCAGATTTCCAAAGGTTGGAGGAAAATATGTGAGGAAAAAGGAGTGTAATGATTATTATTCACGCAATGAAGCTATTCTCTTGTTTCAGAATTTGTTCGTGCTAGCAGGAAGGTCACAGCACTGTAATGGGACAGCAAGCAGTCAGGGAGGTTACACTCAGTGTCCTGGACTCCTTGCCCACAGTGTGCTGCTGCTACAATGCTGGCTACTCCCTACTACTGTGCTGAAGAGGTCTGACGTGAAGCAGAGATGATTCAGGTCTGGAGTTGTAAGCGAATGCATTCAGTTTAATTTTAATAAGTGTGCAGATGATTATAACTGGATAGGAATAGAAACTAGAAAGGAATTCTGACTTAGTTTCCAGATACACGAAGGTGGATACTGTGTGTCTACACAATACCATTAGCTCTGCTTGTCCAAACGGTGCCACAGTTACTGACCAGTTGGCATTGTCTTTGAGAAAAAGAACAGAGGAAGCCATGAAGGTAAACACCTCAGTTTTTCAGCTAACCGAATGACGTGATTTTTTGTTACACAAAAAAAGGAGTATAAAATAGTTTTGGAATTATCTGAGCCTATGGAAAGTAAAACTTCAGCCTTGGAACAAAACAAAAGGTTATCTGAACCACAGTCTGGTATTTGTAATTACATAACGAATCCTGTTTAGAAGTTGAAGAGCACATTCCCTAACATTTGTGGCAGAGGAATGAATGCCATTAGCTGCGCCATTTTCTCGCAGCTGGAGCGCTCGCTGCTGATCTAAACCTGCTTCCTGTGCTCCTGCTGTGACACTGAGCTGCTGGATCCTGTGATCCTGTCTGAGCGGATCAGGCATCACACCTGCACTGAATCTACCCCAGCTTAGGGGACCTGGGCTTCCCTCCTGCAAGGGCATGGGGGGGGGGGCCCCCCACCGCTCCATGGGTTGAGCAGCCGTGCAGGGGGAGCTCTGGGAGCTCAGAAGGGCTGGCTCTACTTGGTGTCTGCTTATGGTCACAAACTGCTCCAAAGATCTTCATGTAACTTTATACAAAATCTTACTCTGACCCCTAAATTCCCTGAACTAAAAAAAAAACAAAAAAACTTCTAAATATGTGAAGATCTGTAAACTAAAACTCTTCTGATAACTCTGCTTTGTGTGGAGGAGGATGGCTCATTTCCAGATCCCTGCTACCTGTGGGTTGGGTGCTTCCAAAGTGTGTCAGTGTGGGGCTTTCTGGAGAATGTAGTTTACTCCGTATCTCAAGAACAGGGGTGAATGGGGAAAACTGATAGACTGCTTACGTAAAGCCACAAAAGAGAGAAATGAACATATGCAAGGAAAGCTGAGGAAAAGCAATGACTTGTTGTCGAAGGGTTATTATATAATTTATGCTCACTTAGTACAAATGAATTGGGCTTTTAAAAATGCTTAATAATTAACATATCATTGTTTATGGCATTAATGCATTAATTTTCCATCTTAAATAGTATGCTACATAGATGCATGAATACATCTATGAATTATATGTTATACATCTATGAGTATAAATTAAATAGATGCTACAAAAAAGCAGAAACTAAGATCAGACACAAGGAGATTGGAAGGTCTTTCCTACCCTCACTTGTTTATGAATAAATGAAAAGCTGAAGGCTTGAAGTGACAGAGCAATGATTTTTCTTTTTTTTCCTTTTCACCCTGGCACAGATATATTAACTGATCAAAGACTAACGTGAAGTAAAGTTGAATAAAGGCACACCGAGCACTTAATTCAATAAGGATTTTAAAATCAAATGATCAGTGTAATGCTTTGAGAAAGGAACTATTACTGTTCTGAAGCTCAGCTCTTCAATTAATCACTTTAGTATAATGTTCCATGTAATCTCGCACAGCATTTTTCCCTGACGTGGCAGTGCTGGCTGCGCTCTGTCGCTGCTGTCGCTCTGGCAGCTGACCTGGTGTCTTCCTCTGCGTGTTTCCCTTTCCTACCACTGTCCCAGCACTGGCTCTGGGGCTGCTGACCCTGCTGTGAGCAGGACCTGTCACTTTCTGGGGCCAGGGTGGGCTGTACCAGCACCCACTATGCAAATTCCATGTAGAATTGATCCCTCGTCCCATGAGAAGCTCCTTTCTTTGCACAGGCCTGCAATAAGTGGCTGTGGTGAATCGCACACTGTGCACACGTACACTCATCCACCCTGGAAATGCAGCATTTGTCCTAGAGCTTTTCCTGAAATATAGCTGTAGCAGAAATGCTGTCACAGCCTGAAGCAATGATGGAACACCTGTTGGGAAGGCAGGGCCAGCCCAGGGGAGCTCAGGTGCATGCAATGTACCTGAATGATGGAAGGGCTGGAGCCAGGATCCTCCCCTCCCCAGACCTCATTTAAGGTTGGCAGTGGGAGGGACAGGATTTTGATGGAGGTTCCTGCTTACCTGAAGCCTTCTAAAGGTAAGTAGCTTTTTTTTTTTTCAGTTCTGTGGCTGTTGGATTTGGGCTTGTTCTCATTTGCTATATTGTAAGGCTTTGCCACCCTGCTGTTATTGTGCTATTTTCCATCCCACTGTAGCGTTGCATCAGCTCTCTGCTGTTGCAATGAAGTGGTCTTGTCTTTCTCTTGATTCAAGTAATGAACATTTCTGGGCTTAATGAAGGAGGCAGGTAGTACTAGACTAGGTACTTAGAGCATGGTTTTGCTGTTGTCAGCAGCTTTATAGTCTAGCATTTTCCTTACTAAAACTGTGGTGACTTTGCACTAGGAAGGTCAATGTGTTTAGCCTGGTGCTGTATTGTTCTCCACCTTGGCTGTGTGGTGGCAGAAGGTTTTGTTGTGGATTGTCTCTATGTGATGCTGTAGGAGACAGCAGGATTTTGCTTGTCCCTTCCCCCTCAATGTAGGGCAAGCCTGTGTTTGTTACAAGACTACTGCAGTGCTCAACAAGAAGCTTTCATGGGCAAAGGGCCATGGTAGAACACCTGAAGCCCTAATTAAGATACAGCTGTGATCACTTCAAAGCCAGATCTACTGCTTAAGTTCCCTCAGTGCTGGGGCGGCTTTTAGCGGATGGCTGGATGTGTTGGTGGGTGGTGCTGGACGTTGCAGGTGAGTGTTCAGCAGGAAGTAGTATGAAAATAATGGAGGACCTAAACTGTAGTTTCTAATAAGAAAATGTTTTTTCAATTCTTTAAAGGATCACTGGAGACAATAGAGCATGAAGAATATCATATACCAGTAAGGAGATGAAAGTAATTATGACATAGGAAAGTAAGTTTTTGAAATGCAAAAATGTAAGTATTCTACAACTGATTAATGCTGTTTCTTTAATTTTTAAGCAGAGTTCTTTTATTCAGTCCCACCTGTTCAGTGAGCTGTCAGCAAGACCAGTTTCTTGTAAGTTAACAGAGCTGCAGCAAAGCAACAGCAGTTGCAGGGCTGCCCCAGCTCATTCTGCACTTGGAGGTCCTGCTGAATTTTCTCAGGTGGAATAATTGTTGTGGGTTGTGTGTAAGGATCTTGGTGAAGAAGTTGAATTTGGTTTTATTCCTGTTTTTCCTTAACCTGCAATTCTAAAGCTGCATGTTACAAATGGTCCTCTACTGAATTAATCCTGTCCTCATGTAATGCTTATTAGATTTTCTGTTGGCTTTCTGGAATTGCTCTAACCTTATTCTTCTAGTCCAGTGTATAAATCATATATTCCCACAAAAGTCTGTTGATAAGCAGTACTTCTGCAGGTGTTTCCAGAGGTAACTGCAAGCAAAAATCAATAGCGACCACTTGAAATGTTATCTGCTGCAGTGTTTTGAGGGCAGCATGCTCTGCAGTTTCATTAAATTAACAAGTATTTGTAGTTTGTTCATCAGGACAGGAAAAGTAGGAAGGGAAGCCCTTAAAATAGCATCTGCATTTGTGTAGCTGAGCAAAAAAAAAAAAAAAGTAACACAATATTGGAAGATGATTCTAGAACACAATTTCCAAGCAATCAGCTTGTTTTGTTTATAATACAAATGTGTTAGGTATAATTCTCTCTTTGAGA
This sequence comes from Lagopus leucura, assembly GCF_019238085.1. NCBI lineage: Eukaryota > Metazoa > Chordata > Aves > Galliformes > Phasianidae > Lagopus > Lagopus leucura. The sequence continues at coordinate 42,573,044 of NW_024962250.1, read as the reverse complement.
AAAACAATGTTGTTGGTTTTCTGGTGAGTTTATAAGTCAAATTGGAAAACATCTTCTACTGAAAATAATATATAATGAAGCGCTGATGGATTTTTGTTTAGTAATACTTTAAGAGATTTAGAATACTTTGCTTGGGAGCAAGTTTGATTTGTGACAGGCAGCTGATGCCTGTGAAGGTCTCTGTCTTGCTGGCCCTCTCTCAGGACAAGAGCACAGACATAGGCTGGAGCTGGAGGTCTTGCATGGTTTTACTCTGACTCTGCTGGGATGGTGCTTCTGCAGATGGCCGCTGCTCAGGCTGTTTGCTCTTGCAGTGCCTGTCAATCTGTCTGACTGAGCTGCAGGTGTCCCTGCTCACTGCAGAGGAGTTGGACCAGATGGACTTTAAAGGTCCCTTCCAGCTCAGATGATTTGTGATCTGCCTAAATTGGGATTCCATCTGAGTAATGCCCAGGATGCTGAACCTGAGGTACACTTGAGAATTGTCACTGAAATCCCAGCTGGTTATTTTTTCCCTCACAAGGTCTCTTGGTATGTTCTACTTTTCCTCTGGAGTCAGGAAGACTGAAGGAGCAAGCTCTTACCTTATCTTTTATGGACCTTCACATTTCTCCTCAGGAGGCCCAGGAGATTACAGTTAATGAAGAAAGTGACAGTAAAACTTCCTCATAGCTTTTTCTGAACTAAATAGAAAGCATATCTTGTGCAACAGTTGGCTTTGCTTGACCTCTTTCTTCCTATCTTTAGATATATTAAGGATGTGTCTGTTTGCATCTGCTTTCCAGCACATTTGTTTGGCTGGCTGTCAATACACTGCTGTTTAGTTAGCATGGAAGACATAAATTACACGTTTTGCCAGAAATAACATGTAAGGAAATAAAGTAGATTTGGATTTTTAGAGCAACAAAACTTCAGGCATCATCTACCTGACACCTGAAAATGGGGATGTACCCATAATGTGAGAAAGGTCATTAATCTGCTGTGGATTTTTGTGGGCGCAGTGCAGCACGTCCTCCATGTGCCATCTGTCTCTCAGAACAGGTTTGCTATAAAGTGAGATGAAGTTACTCTGGCACGGAGTTTCACATACAGATGCTCCTGAGGCAGCTGGGCAAAGGGGGAAGCTCCTTTCAGTGGTGAATGGGTTCCATTCATCTGAGCAGACATTGTCATTTACGTGCAGGAGGGGGTGGGGGATCATGGACTACAGTCTCAACTGTGCTGCTCAGGCAGTGCTTCTATTTGAATGCAGGGGAAATCAAGCCAGGCCTTGTTTTGAGTTATGCTGGGAAGAGGAGAGGAGAATGGGATAATGGCTGATGTTATGAGTGTGGCATTCCCTGGGCATCTGTGGGGACACTTCCAGGGAAAAGCTGGAAATGAAGTGTAGCATCTCCTGACTGTGTACAGCACAATGCTGACTTGTGCTGCATCCGTGTCTGCAGTAAGATAAATGCAGTAGTTTTGCTGTTTACTAGCTAGTGTTCAAAAGATAATTCTGGCTTTGGATACATCTTTTGGGATGTTCCATACAGAAACAGAAATGAGTTAACAAATTTGTTGAGCCTGATCCAGTGGAATTTGTTCAAATCCACTGACAAGAACATAGCCATTCTTTCACTATTCTACCTGTCTTCTACAGCAGTTTTTCTTCTGTTACAGAAAGCGTTCTTATTATTCTGGCTGTCTGTATGCATCTCAGTGACACTTCCTCCTGGTATTTTTTGCCTGAAAGTTGTGTATCTAAGAGCCCACCTGCCACAGGAAATCCTCTAACTGATGTATTCCTTGTGCAGTAACTTGGAGGCTTTCTGAATGTAAGTCTTCCCATTCCAAGGCAGTAATATTCCACAATATTCAGCTCTTGGAAGTCTTCGAAACAGGGGCTACCAAAATGGATTTTAGTTTCTTGGCATAACAAAAGAGTTTCTCTAGATTTTTCTCTAGCCTTCTAAATTGATTTCTTCTGCAGATAAAAGGCATGTGGAAGTGTGTTTTAAACTGAACTGGATGAGATTTCCCAGTGCCCTGAGAGTTACCTTTTGGATAACAGACGTTCAGCTGGATGACAAGATGCCTCTTAATGGCATCGCAGCTGTGATAATCCAACCAATAGAGATGTCTGTCGGGGGTTCACAACAGCCTGCCCTTGAGCGGAGCCGGAGCCGCCTGGGCAATGCGCAGCGGTGCCAGCAGAGGGCGCTCGTGGAACGCAGCAGCTCCGGAGCTTTCAATGGAGAAAATCCCGCCGCTCAGCGCGGGGCTCCGCTCAGCTCACCGCCGGGAGGGCGGCTGGTTTGGCTCCTGCGCTCGGCACAGCTGTACCAAGGGCATTAGCCTGTGTATCTTAACACGGATCGCCTGCTTCTGGGCAAGTTGCTTCTGACTCACCTACCTGCGTGCCCCGAAATGGTTTTACGTGCCCGTAACGTGTCTTGTGATCCCATTCTGCAGGTGCTGGGCTCTCACAGGGGCTGCTTCTGTGTCCTGGGTCCGTGCTTCAGCAGCGCACAGCTTCAGGATGAGTGCCTCCGGAGCGCCTGACCGCGCTGTAGATGCCCCTGTTTACTGCAGGGAGTTGCACGTTAACGGTCCTTTCTGATTCAAACCATTCTTTGATTCTGTGAAGATATTCCATAAATGGGCTGTGAAATGCCTGTGTTATTTGGAACGGAGACATTTCCCGGGTCTACAGGCGAAGCGTCTGCGTGAGCCATGCGGAAAGGGGCAGCCCCCAGAGGCGGGCGGCCGGAGCGGCTGTGCGGAGCGGGGCTGTACGGAGCTGGGAGCTGGCTGATGGGATGGGGTGCCTGTGGAGGAGGAGTGTCTGAGGGAACTGGGGATGTCTGGTCTGGAGAAAAGGTGTTGACCTCGGTGATCCTTTCAGTCCCTTCTAACTCAGGGTATTCGGTGATTCCATGAGGCTGAGGGGAGACCTGCAATTATCTGAAAGGAAGTTACGGTGAGGAGAGTGGCAGTTGCTTTTCTCAGGTGATGAGAGAGTGTGAGGGAAGGTGCTCGCGCTGCACTGGGGATTTTTTGTTGTGGGTGTTTGGAATAATTTCTTCAAAGAGGATATTCAACCATTGAGATGGGCTGTGAAGGGTTGGAGTCCCTGAAGGGTTGGAGTCCCTGTCTCCAAGGACATCTAAGAGACGTGGACACGGCAGTAGGAGTTGTTTAGTAATGGAACCCAGTAGGTCAGGTTAATGATTGGACTCGATGATCCTGAAGGTCTTTTCCAACCTAAATGGTTCTGCGATTCCAACCCTTCACCAGAAGAGCTGGAGAGTGCCGGGACGGGGGTCAGTCTGAATGCCTGGAGCCTGGGCAGTGCCTTATCAGACCTGTTTGAGAGCTCAAAACTGCCCTTGTGTGAGCAGCTGCACAGGCTGGTAGCCCTTCCAACCAGTGCTTTTATGGTGGTTTACTAGCTTAGGGAAAAAAGGAGAGAGCTGTTAAACTTTCACAGGCTGTAACTACAAGTGCTGGACTTTGTGTATTCTCTGTATTTTCTTAATTTGCTTAATGTGATGTATGATTCGTAGAATTTAAATTATGAAATATAACAGTACGTAAAATTTAAGGATATGATTTACCTACAATTCATTTTTATTATGAGAATTCCTGTTCTGTTCTTCCTTGAATAGGCTTCAGGAAGAACGTTTATATTAAAGCTAGAGTCATTACTAAATAAAATGTTTACAAGCATTTGAGGCTCATGGAGGATACTGATGTGATGATCCACAATTTAAAACCTGTGCACACAATTTCTCAAGTGACACGTGCTTATAGGCCAGTTACTCCTATCGATGTGAAAACAAGGCATGTTCTCTGCATAATTCAGGCTCTGCTAAAATATGCATAGTGTTCCTGAGAATTTTCTACAAATAATGCCTATGAGAGACAATTGATAATCCTCTGGAAACAGGCTTTAGCTGAAAATTACAGGACCATTAGGAGCGTGGAATCCCATGTTGTAAGTAGACACGTCGGTCTTGCTGTGTGTAGATTAGCACAGTGCCTTTTAAGTCAACCACTAATACCTTATTAAAACATTTACTAGCGTTTTGCACACATGCTTCAGAGCATTTGTGTCTTTCTGATAACCAGCGTTGTTTCTTCGTGGATCCCTGTGCATGCAGTTTAGGTCTTCTGCTTTAATGCTGTTTTGTTGATACAAGAGTTCAAGCTCAGATAAATGGGGAAAACCACTTGGCAGAGATGGGGTGGCCCTCCTGAACCCCAGGAGGGTAACTGGGTGCAATGTAAGGCCAGTGAGCTTTAACCTGGCAGTGCCATCACCAGCCAAGCCACCTCTCTGCCCCTGGAAGAACACCCATATGGGATGCAGTGTGCCAGACCCTTCCAAGCCTTTTTCTGGGGCTCTGGGTGTTAAGGTGGCCCTTTGATGCAGGAGCATCCCTGCAGCCAGGAGATACTGTGCCCTTTCCAGAGGGAAGAGCTGACAAGTTGAAGGTGAGGCTGGAGAGCACTTTGTTTTCTATTAACTGTCTCCAAGGAGTATTTCTCGCACAGCTCCAGGGTGGCAAGGTGCTGGGGCAGCAAGGCGAGCAGAGAAGAGCAGATTGAAGAACACTGTGGTAGTAGAAAGGTCTGAGCATACAGTGAGGGAGAACAGCTTGTCCACTGCCACTGCAGCATGATGAAATACAATGTCCAGTTGTTCCATCTCTGAATACAAAGCTGTAGCTGACCATGTAAAAGCAATTTCATGGCCAAGTCCCAGGAATGTGGCTGTTTTGCCTGTACAGAATGTCCTTAGGTATCAAGATGTATTTGTGTCCTCCAACTTCTATTTATGTTCAGAGCTCATTCAATTTGGGAAGTTGATGTTGTCACCTGTGCTTTTATTTGTGAGTAACATGATTTTGAGAGCACCAAAATCCTTAAGGAACAAAGATTGTGTGGTTATTACATTACGCTCATTTTTAGGCCGTGGCTGTGCTGCAGAAAAAGTCATCCTGTTCCATCGACTTCAAAGCTGAGCACATGTTCTGCAGTGCAGATACGGGTGCCCAATTGAAAACCATCTCAGAGGGATGGAAGGCTGCCCTCAGCTGGGAGCCTGATCCCCACAGTGTGGATATCCCCTGTCCTGCTGCTGACCTGCTTGTGCCAATTGTTGCTCAGGGCCGAGCTGGGAGCAATGCAGTGCTGGTTGCCTGGGAAGTAGCTCTGCTACTGGTACCTTTGCTGTAAGGTCACTCTTTCAAAAGTACCTCTTGTTTTTTTTCTTTTCTTCCAAACTTAGTCTCATGGGTTATCCAGGTGTTTCATCTAAATATTCCTTCTCCTCTCTTTTACTGTTTCTGCCTCCAAAAAACCCCACCCAGAACCAAATTCAAAGCAATCAAATGGAATCGTTGGCTAGAAGTTTCTCTTCCTGGTGCATTTTAATGATGTATTTGTAAGGGTTCAGTTTTGTTAACAGCTTTCAATGGCACATTAAAACTTACATCCTTCAAAATCATAGCTTCTGAGTTAGAAATCATCCTTTGTGTTGTTTTTTTTGGTATCTTTCTCACAGATATGTGAGGATAATACCAAATTTTGTAGATTCTGGCATTTATGGAATACAGTAACAGCCACGGCATAGAGCAGTGCAGATGGAGTCCTGTATGTGATATTGCTGAAAATGAATAATTTATGGCTGCTACTACTTGAGACTGGCGTGAGATCACTGTGAGACTGGCCACGAACACAGGTTCATCAGCTTCTCTTGGCTTGTTAACGTGTGATAAGCATGGCGAGCACACCGGGGCAGCAGCTTTGGTTGCAGCGTGGAGCAGCTGGTGATGCAGTGGTGGTTGGAGCCCAGCTGTGCAGGCAGGGGCTGGGCATGAGGCCTGGGGCTGCCTCTCCTGACCTGTGCTAGGGTGGAAGCAGGGACAGGAATAGTTCAAGGGAGAATGTTAATCTGCGTAAAATAGGGACTATTTTAAGAGTAGGAATAAGAAACCGTGTTCATAATTTCATTCCCATGAGTGCCTCTCTGCTTATAAATACCTCCTATTTGCATGGAATTGTTTATTGTAATAGCTTTGGTGTTTAGAAGGCACAAATAACATCTCCACTGGGAATAAGGAAATGTCTTCCCTGACATCTAAAATAATCTGCTTCATCTACTTTTGAACTAAGAAGTATTTTAAGAACAATTATTGAATAGTTTTCAACAGCTAACGGGAATTCAGGCTTTGATGTACGAGTGGACAGAAGTTCTGAGCCTTTGCTCAGCTGCACAGAGGCTGCTGCAGCCTGTGCACAAAGGCAGCAGCATGCAGGAGTTGTTTGTGTGCTGCGAGGTGGCCAAGAAGGTTTGCTGGGCACTGTTCAGGGATGACTGATGTCGTGACACCAGCTGTGTGGCAATGAGAAAGCTTCAGTGAACCAGTTCTCTGCTGTTGTCTATTGGTTTAAACTGCAATACTGAATGAAGAAATTGCCTAGTAAATTTATTTATTAGGCCCTTCAAAATCTAATAACAAAATATGTCAGGCATTAATTTACCTGGAAAGATAATCAGAGACCTTCCATGTGGAGCAGGCAGTCTGGACAGCGTCTGTAAAGTTAATGGGTTATGAAATGAGAAGCTAGGAGTCTGCATAGCTTCAGTCTCTCTAAGGTTCTCTTAGGCCGTGAGCAGCTCCAATGCACTGCTTGTCTCCAGAAACGCTGCCCAGGCTCCCCCACTCCTCAGCTCCCCGCATCAAATGAAAACTTTGGGAGCAGAACTTTTGCTGGCCTGTACGAGGAGGGGTTGGAGTGGGGATGTCTTGAGGTCCCTTCTAATCCATATGGCTCTGTCATTTCTTGGCCCCCGTTTCTGAGCTGTGGGTCCCAGCTGGAGGCACACAGTGCAGTGCGAAGAGGGGTTCAGGAGAGTTGTGGCTGCTGGCAGGTCAGGGTTCTTGCTGCAGCAGCCGGGTGCCCCAGGCGCGTGGTGCCTCTGCTGCAGTCATGGGGCTCACAACAGAGCACCAAGGTCTGTTGCTGCCGAGGTCTGCAATGCAGGTCGTGATTCCTGAGCTGTGTGAAGCCTACTCACTCACAGCGAGGTTAAGTGGCACTATGCTTTAACTTTTTAACTTTACAATCAGATCAGCAGCTCAGAGGCCCTTAGCGTTTGCTAGGCAGAAGCCGAGATTCTTCAGGGCTGCTGAATGCCACAGTATGTCTCTTAATGAGCAAAAGCTGCCTCAATCATTTTATATGTGGGTCCTATCAGATTAAATGCTACAAGAGTATCTTAGATGTCAGGATCACGGGATCCAGGGCTGGGAATGGACCGCTGGTGTCCCAGCCCATGGTTGGTGTGCGGTCAGCTTTGGACTCAGATCAGGTTCTCAGGGCTTTACCCCATCAGCTCTCAGCACCCTTCGGGATGTAGATCCCACAGCCTAGGGCAGAGGAAAGGTTTCTTCCTACATCAGCCCGAACTGCTCCAGAAGTGATGAGCACTGTAGCTCCTGTTTTCCTGCCACTGCTTTATTCTTGTTCTGTTCACTGCTTGTTCTCCTTTACTGCTTCTGGTGCCAGCCCCATCCCTGGTAGCACTTTTTGGGCTCAGGAGTGGCTGTCAGTTCCTGCCTCATCTGGGGCCTGTCCTCAGAGGACGTGCTCACAACCAGTACCTTGCTGGGGATGATCAGTGGTGCCGACAATGGCTCTGTGGTTCAGTACCAGCCTATTTGAGGTATGTAGCAGCTACACTGGTAATTGGGAGTGTAATGTATTCACTCCCTGCACAGCACAACTGATGCCTTCGCTTGTCACATTCCTTTCTGTGGTTTACACAGCTGTCACAGAGCGAATAAACCGATTATATTTCTTCAACGTTGCTTCCACAAAGCTAGGCTGTGTGATGTATAAATCAGCAAATGGGATGCTTGACCGCTCTCTTAGCTTCTGTGGAGCATGTTCTGATTAGTCTGGATACAGCAGCTGAAACAGGTGTGGAGGCTGTGAGTTGGGGGTGCTCCCTCAGAGGGGAAAAAAAAGCTGTGTAACGCTGTGGGTGTGCAGCATATGGGGAGAAGTGAAATATGTTGTGATGTTAAATGAGCCTCATTCAGTGAGAGGAGATCGTTCAGTTCCAGCTTCTTCTCACACCAGAACGAAGGGACGCAAACACGATATTTTAAAATCTGGGATATCTTACAGAAATGGAAGCAATACAATAGAAGGTAAAGTGAAATAAAATAAAGCATGGATTGGGAACAACAAATACACAATCCGCAGGCCAGATGCAGCCTTGGAACGTAGTCTGATTATGGATTTAGAGAGAAATTTGTTTTGTTGTGCCTGCTCTGCGTGCTCATACCTCAGGACTGAGAGAAATGCACTCTGCCCAGCTGTTTGTTAGAAGCAATGTCTGATTGTGATGGAGCCTTCCATTAAGAGTGTTTCTGAAAACGTATTATCATCCCACTGTTCTCCATGTTATGTCAGTACTTAAACATTCTTTCTCCCTTCTCTGGAGACGTTTTTCTCTCTATAAAGAAAAAAGCACCAGTGGGAAATTAGCTGATAGCAATCTTACTTTACATGCTCCTTTTTCTATATCTACAGCACAACAGAATGTGGAGTGGGCAGCTTTGCTTTCCTTTAGCAGTCTGCTGAACCGTGTTTGCCAGACATGCTAGGCCTGGTAAGTCCTGCACCCAAGGGCCAAGCAGTGCTGCTAAGCAAGCGTCTGCCCAGCCTTTCCTTTGGAGTTGCACTTTCTTTGTGAACCTTTATTCACCTTCACTGGAAGATACGCTTTTGCTTAAGTAGTGACAGCTCTGCAGAAAGCAGCGGAGTTAAAGCTAGAGACGGCTCTGCTGCGTTCAGTAAAAGCTGATCTATAATACTGAGAGGGGTGCGTCACTTTCCTGCACTGCTCGCAGTGCTTCTCTTTGGTTACTGCTAAGACTCCTGGCTCCATTGGCCATTAGCAGCCATGTTTGTTCTTTCTCATTTGTACTCTCACTTCACTGAAGTTCATCTGCTTGCAGGAAGTGATCAGACTTCTCAACACAGAGGTCTGATGAGATATGAGCAGAACACTCTCTAACTGTGGCAATCAGATGTAAAAATTTTTTCTGCTCAGTAAAATCCCATGGATATTGCCTAAAATCCTATAAAACCTGTGAGATGAAAAATGAGACTTCTCTGGCCTCTTCTCCCTCTCTTGTAACCATACTGGACTGGATGTGCCAGGTCTGACTCTGCTGGTTCTCATGAGGATCCCGGTTGCCCCAACTCAGTTTCTTTTGTGCTAATCCTGGATGGTCCATCTTCTTCTATTTGACTACCTGACTTCACATTCTGCCTGCACAGAGCCTTACTCTTGAGTGCACTGTTAGCCCTATAGAAGAGAGCTGGGTTCAGCTTGCAGGATTTGATGCACACAGACTGGAGAGGTGCTGTAGTGAGTTGTTCCATGTGGCTCCCCGTGACTCTACTTGGCTTCTCCAGCTGTCAGGGAAGCAATGAGCGGAGAGAAGAACCCCAGAGTGCCTTGGCCCCCTGTGCAGGGTGCAAAGGTCCTAAAGGTGGGGATGGTTGCTCTTTGGCTGCTTGTACCCAGCACCCAGTACCATATCTGAGAGCTTTTGAAGTGCCCTCCCAGCAGATGAGGAGCTGGTGCTACTCTGGCTGTGGGACTGTCTGCAGGGTTAGCAGCATCCAGTGAAGTGCTGGGATGTGCAAAGTTCTCGCAGTGGGGAAAAAAAAATCTGCATTTTTGTGCTGAATTTTAGCCATGTTTCTGATCCCCATGATAATTCTGAATTCTGCATCTTGTCTCAAAATAAGAAAGCAACAAGTTTCTCATTTAAACCAAAATATGTAAATAAAATAGAAGCTCTTGCTATGGAAAAAATGCTCGTTCATTCTCCATGATGCAATTTTTCCTGCTAAGATTAAAAGGGTTTATATATCTTCAATTCTACTCTTGAATTGCCTTTTTCAGCGTCACAAGCTATTTGTATGTATATATGGAAGGAGGGAAGCACTCCTTGTTCTCCAAACATGCACTCTTTCCTCTCATTCCAGGAAGTCTCAGCCATGCTTTGCATGTTGGAAACAACAGAAACAGCTCCAGATTTCCAGGAATGGTCCAGTGAGTAAGGGTTTCTTACCACCACAGGCTCTGAAGGCACTGGGCTGCTTACGATCCTGCCCATCCAGCATCCTGTGTACTGGGTTGTTTTCCCTGTGACTTGGTTGTTCTGTTTAGAACTGTAGAATCCTTAGAGTTGGAAAGGACTTCTGAAGGCCATCTAGTTCAGTTCCCCTGTAATGAGCAGGGACGTCCACATCTAGATCAGGTTGCCAAGAGCGGTCTCCAGGGACGAGGCATTTCATTTCCAGCCCTGAGGATTACTGTTCTGAGGCTGCACTCACCTGCCAATGTAGTATCTCTCCCAGCACATCACTACCTGGGTTTTCCCTGGATCCGTGTCTTAAGAATGGCTCTCCTACCCTGTGGGCCCCATTCTTGTTGGCTCTGTGTGCTCACATCCCAAGTGCTGTGGCTGCCTGTGCCTCACATCCCCCGCTGCTCCTGGGCTCTCCCAAAGAATAGGGCAGTGGGGACTTGACTTTGCTATAGATGTGACTGTGTCTCACCAGGAGGAAGAAGTCCATTCATGCTCCTGCCATGTACAGAGAAATGCTAAAGATGTTTGGGAATTGCACAATAGCTCAATGAAATGACAGCCTTTTTCCTTAAAGACAGATATTGCTTTGATCAGGTGCTCACTTGCTTTGCTTGAATAAGCCAAACTCATTCCAAGAACAAAAGGGCTGCCACTGCAATAGCCTGGCTTTTCAATTTCAAACTATCTGCAGATTACAGAATAAATGAAATATTCAGCATACACAAATACTGTACAGAATGATATGATACGGACCATTTCACTTCCTTTCATCCTTTTCCAACTTGCTGGCTTTTATGTAATGGATAGACCTACATCAAAAGCCACACTCAAGAATAAACAAATACTTAAAGCGCACATTACACATGGCATTCCTAAGCCATCTGTAAATGATATAGAATTATTCTTTGAAGAATAGAGAGGCAGAGTCTAATATACACTCCTCCATGAGACCAGACCATGATGCAGTGACAGAGCAGCGTTCCTGAGTGCTTGGTGTATGTGAGATACCAGCTGCCTTTGGGGCGCGTCTGTATTTGACAACACGAATAAGGACAGTCTTTGCTGCTAGGACCCCAGAACAGAGATGCATCAGATGCATCTTCCAACTCTTTTTAATCCTACCCGTCGCTCCTGCAGTGAGGCGATGCGAGCTCCATCTCAGGCAGTTCATGGTAGCAATCTTCAGCACCACACTGCCAGCTTGTCAAGCGATCTCTTGTGGTCCTCTTGTAACCTCCCTTACACCTGGGACATGCTTTCAGTCTCTGAGGGGCAACTTCACTGTCCGTCTCTGCCCGAACATCTTTTCTGCCTCTCAGGGTGTCAGCAGGCTGGGGCATTGCCTGCTATGCCCATGGGATCCTGCTGATCTCCAGCTGGGGACATGTCACTGTGCTCTGACTGTGACCCACCCTGGCTCTGCAGGTCAGGAACCAGACATATATTTACAGCAGTCTTTGGGAAGGACAGATGCTCTGGTCAAAAGTGCTGTGAGAGACAATACCAGGCAGACTCTTTAAGTATGGGATATACCCTGCAGCTGGAAAATTGATATGCATCCAGAAGAAAACACCTGAGCTGTTTGCCCAGCCTGTGACACCAGAGGAATGCGCACTGCCCAGTGCCTTTGGGACTCAAACTTGGTCCATACCGAATATACTGAGTCTGATTAGCAGCTTATCAGGCTGGAGCAGATGATCTTCCATTCATATCTTCTGGCTCATTAAGTCCAGACAGTCACTGACTGCAGCTGTGACCCTTCTCCGCTTTTATTCCTATGGGAATCTCTTTCTCAAAGTTGAGATTTCAGCATTATATGCCAAACTTCATTGTCAGTAAGGCCTGTACAGTAATGCTCGTGTTTTCTTAACATATGAGTTCTCCCTTATATACACTTATATACGCTCATTTCAGTCACTTATAGTTACTATTCATGATTCAGCAGTTTTCTGTTATTTCAGGTTCTCCATGCCACTCATGCTGTTTTCCAAACTAAAGTCACTGCTACTTTTTGGACCAGAGATTATGTTACATATCCTGCAGCCAGTCCACACTGCCATTTGAGCCACCCGTTCCCCATCTATTCTAGACATTTCTCACAATGTCACAATTGCCAATATGAGAAAGGTTTCTCTTCATACATGCACCTGCCTTGCTCCACAGCCAAGTGTCACCACTGCCCACCCTACACCTCCTGGACAGATTTCCAGTGCTGGTCTTTAGTAGAGATGGAAGGGCTCCTGTGCCACCCTGCTGGGACTTCTTGTGTACAGAGATAACAGAAAAAGCAAGCAGAATCTCAGCACCGCAGGGAGATGTGTGACAGCATTACAGCACAGCAAAACCTTCAGTGTTTTATTACAATACTTTAAATGAGAAACACTTCTCCCAGTGGGAAGTGGCCTCATCCCCTGCTCTCAGTCCCCCCTCCCCTGGCACACGGTGGCTCCCTGGTGCACGTCCTTGCCACCAAAGCTAAGCTGATCTTTCTGTTTCTCCAGAGGTTGTCCCCAAAATGCCCATTCCACATTGGTATCAGCTCTCTTTTCAGCATCAAAGTGCAAATGAGTCAGCCAGGCTCTTTCTAGGAATTCCCATCTCTCTTCTCACGTCTTAACCAAGTTGAATTGCAGTTCTGATCTTGTTTCAGTGCCCATGAAATTGCAATGAAATATTGTTAAGGTGCCTGAAATAGAGTTTTATTTTGCTTTCAGAGGGTACTTTGGAATATTTTTCTTTATTTTATCTTGGTCCTTCTTTGTAAGTAGTTGAATGGCAGCTTTACTTGTCTCCTGTGATGCCTTGCAATGTGACACGCACCCTGTGAAGTGATTTTCTCAGAATTGTTATCCTGCATGGTACATAGCACACAGTTTGTGCCCAGCACCTCCTCCTACTCGTGCCACCTTTTAGTGCTAGCAGATCAGATTGCATCCTGAGCATTACACATAGTCTGTTGTGTTCTTTCCACCCAAGGTACCTGCTCTCATCTCTGATTTCAGGACCTCAGGTCCTCCATTCTCCCCTATTCCTGATGTTTTCTCAGCAGCACAACCATTTCCATGTTTCTTACAGCCAGCATCCTCTCTCTAAATGTTGGTCAACAGTATCTACCATCCATTCAACTGCTGTTCTCAGGAAGAACATTGTGCATTTCTGGCCACTTCACATCATTTACCTTCCAATGTTCTAGGTCTCATTGATAAATTCTTATTCATTCTTTCTACCTTTGTATGAAAGTGAACATACTGATTATAGCGCCTCTCTGCTTTTTCCTTTCCTTTCTCCAGCATTAATTTCATTTCTGTTTTCTACTCTCAATCCCAGAGGCAAATGCAGGGAGGATGCACCTTTCTGTGAACACACTCATGACTATCCTCAGTCTTGCCCTGTACCAGTCTCAAATCTTTTATTTCTTTTCCTTTTCTCATTGCATCCTTACATTACTTCCTTAAGAGGGTGCTGGTCACCCAGGTCTCCTCATTGCATCTTCACACTCCATCTGCATTCTTTCCTCTGTGCTAGCTGGCATCTGGCATTATCAGTCCTTCCAGTTTTACTCCTTGTAGTCAGTCCTCCTCTTTATTGGTTATGGCCTCTAATGGGTCACTCAGTCTGCTGTGATTTATGGTATCTCTCTCCATAAAACATTGTGGAAGTGGCACATAACTCCGTAGGCAATCCTATTCATCAGAGCAGATTCAGAGTAATCACCTATTTATCTCCTGTTCAATAGACTTGCTACAGCACTCATTATGAATTCATTTAAACTGAAGTACAGTGTCCCATTATGCACTAATGGTGATGAGAAACATGACAAAACAAATGCCATTTTAAAATTGGGAAATGAATCTGTGCAGCAAGATGTACTACTACAGCTACTGACAGATTCTTACTCTTGGGGTCTTCTGCAGCACACACTTTGTTGTCTCCTCATACCTGGGCTATACCCTGCTATGATGCCTCTGGCAGAATCAAATCCCTTCCACCCCCCCCCCCCCCCCCATATGGCTGCCAACACATGGTGAGGCTGCACCACTCCCCCCTCCCTGCAGCACACCTCTCAGCACAGTCCCTCTGCACAGCTCCCATCGTTGCAGTGCCTCTCCCACAGTCCCAGAGCACTGGCACAGCCTGGATCCATGGTGCTGGGCTGGGAATTGCCCAATGACTGCAACCGTGCTGAGTGCACTGACTGTGCTGCACTGCACCATGCAGCCCTGCTATGGCTCTGAATGTTCTTCAGGCCTCTTTCGTGTTTGTACGTTCAGGAGAATGAACTTCGCAGGGCTGTTGAATCCTTTTCCACAGGACTTGAAGCAATACTCACGTTGCTGTGATGTCTCAGAGCACCAAGGGAAGAACCTTGGCTTTAAACAAAAAGAACCAAGTTCTGGGCTCCTATTAGCTGGCGATTGGGGCCAGCTGCAGTGAGCAGCCGAGGGCCACTGTCAGGCAATGGAGCTGAGTTTTCACCAACACACTGCTTGCCCCTGCCCCGAGCTCTGGAAGCAGCAGAGGTGGCTGGGGCATGCTGGGGGGGAGCAGGAGGGAGCTGCTCTCCTAATCGTATCAGAATTTGAATCTTGAGCAATTCCTTCATGGTTTCTTACAGAAGCAGGCTGTGCTAACAAGAGAGCACAAAGAATGTCAGACAAATGCTTTGTGTCACTGAGGGAAAGGAGATTTTAAAATATTCATCCTATGCTGAGCCATTCAGCACAGCCCTGGGGCGGATGGTGCAGTGGGCTTCTTTTCTGAAGACTGCCATAAACTGCAACACAGTGCCTTATTGCATCACTTACTGCATCTCAGCCCCTCCATGCAGGGCTCTGTTGCAGGCAGTGCACTACTGGGGCTGCTGTTTCCCTCAGCAAAAGCATGCTTAGAATCATTGTATCATAGAATCATTGAGATTGGAAAAAGTCTCAGATCTGCAGGTCCAAATGCCAACCCATCCTCACCACACGCACTGAATTGTGTCCCTTAGTGCCACATCTCCAGTTCTGGAATACCTTTTAGGGAGGATAATTCCACCACCTCCCTGGTCAGCCTGTTCCAATGCCTGACTACTCTTTTGGAGAAGAAATTTTTCCTAATATCCATTCTGACCCTCCTCTGGCACAACTTGAAGCTGTTACCTCTCATCCTATCACTAGTTACCTGCTTCTCCCAGATAGTTTCCCTAAAGCAGTGGTTTGGCCACAGCTCTGTAATGTAGTGCTGCAACCTCCTGTAGGAACAGGCCCAAGGATCCCAGCCACATGTATGACTGTCCAAGAAGCTGATGTCTGGAGGGGTGGGATGAGTCCAGAAGCCTGTGAACTTCCTTGCCTTCCCCTTAGAGCCATAGGTTTGAAGACTTAGATCATAGCTTTGGTGGAAAAAAATGCACAGTGGGAGATAACGGCAAAAAGACTTCACATGATTCTTTTTCTGGAGAAGAGCAACCCCTCCTCTCACTGTGCTGCTGATGCTTTGGATGCTGCTGCCCCCAGGGTAGGCTCCTGTTTATGCAGAGTTGTTCTGGAGCTCAGCCCTGGACAGCAGTGTGTCAGAGGCCAGCAGACCCAGCGCTGTTCAGTGGGTTCAAGCCTGGGCCAACCTGGTACAGATGGTGGGGTGCTATGATGAGGCCCGTGTGACCCTCCCTTTCCCCCCAGTCATATCTAGGCTGTAAGAACAGATGTGGAGGTTGTTGTTGTACCTGTGATGATGGCTCTGACTCTGGATGTCCCACCACTTGCTGCATGCAGCATCTCCTCCCCAAACTTCTGACTTTTAAGGGCTTCGGTTCCAGTGGAAACCTCTCTCAGTGTTCTCAGTGAGGAGCAGGTTGGACACAGTCCCAGAATGGCACCACCAAAGTTCTCACAAGTATCCAGTCAGAATTCATCCTGAAGTGAGATCACAAAGATGATGCAAAGCAATCAGACAAAAAAACATAACCACAAATAACTGTCAGTTTTTTAGAACAGAGCTTCCTTTGCCTCAGAATCACAAAAGGATTGCTTTACGTGTGCATGTGGCCTTGCAAATCTCCAGTGTCTTGGAGGTGTGTGTTTAAAACTGCGTGAGCAATGCAAGGCTCAGTGTCAGCATTCACCTACATTAAATCCACCTTTGGATAAATCCACACAGCACATGGCTTCCCCAGCTGGAATTGTCTCCATAGAGCCTGTTCTGAGCTGCTGTGTCCCCACCTGGAGCAGGATCCTGTGCTTAGCCCTACAAAGGGCTGTCCCCTCTGTTCACAGTACTTTATTATAATGCCCAGTGACTCATCTGTACAATCAATCAGGGAACAAAGCTTAGGCTTAGCAAGATTACCATGATGGAAAGATAATAGAAAGAAATGGAAATACTCACCAATGCTGTAAGCTTGCAGTAAACTCCACAAGGAGCAACCTCCAGAAAGAGACCCTGCCTCAGTGGCAGTCAGCCCTTAAATGGGATCTAGGAGAGGTGCATCCACCCTTTCTGGTAGCAAGGAGAATTGCTTTCACCTGTGCTACTGCGGCTGACTCAGTGCTGACTCAGGTGGTCCATCAGAGGTTCAAGCTGTGATCAGCAGTTCCCATACAGCCGTCCAAGCCTGCTCCTCCAGCCCAACATGTCTGTGTGGTACAGACGTGTGCTCCTCATGGCTGTTTGCAGAGGTTTGCTCTGAACCCTCAGCTCCAAATGCGAACAACAAGTCATCAGTATGTCTGTTATTATGGAATTCTTTGCTGGCAACAGTTGTCCTGTGTTGTATAATTAAAACCAGTACAATGTCTGGAGCATTATTTAATAGGAAATAATCAGTGCTGTACTTGCACACTTGAGCTAATCAATCACTGCAGGAATGCCAGTGCTGGCCACTTGCTGGAAAGCCACCTGTGTCCATCAGGGCACCAAAACGGTCCTCTACTTGTTGTGGGTTCATTAACGGAACTTCATGAAGAAATCTCATTTTCATATATGCCAGTCATCTAATAAATGTTGTAGAGCTGTTTCTTAATCTAAGCTTTTTATTTTATTTTTGATTACTCTATAGAAAGTAGTTTGGGAATGTAATAAAAACAATTTAATAGTAATTTAAAAAATGAAAATGATAATATAGTGTTCCTGACTTGCCTTAAAAAGACCCCAAATTAAAGAAATAATTTAAAAGTGCAGAAGAAAAAGTGCATCCTAGAAAGCCCATGTGTGCTTTGCAATGGGGACTTGTTGGTTCTTGGCTGCACACCTCAGCCCCAGGCAGCCCCGTGCTGTGGTGCTGGGTACTGCCCAGAGGTGTTCTGCTGTCCACTGCCTGCATCTCATTGCATGCGGAGATCACCTGAGCACTGGGAATCTGCAACCCTCTGCATCGTTATTTGATTTGTAAAATGTTTCCAATAAGCTTCAAACAGATTAGATTGGGCCTGCCTGGAGGGCGGCTCTGAGCACTGTGGGGGGCTCCAGGCTCAGCTTCACATCCCCAGGCTGAGCCACAAATCTGGGGTCCCTCCCACAGCCACAAATACTTACTGATGTCTTGTGAAAGAGAACACCTCTTCCCATTTTGAACTCCGGATGAGAATTTCGTCATAGGGAAGCATCTTCAGAGCAGACATTCTCACAAGCTCATTTCTGGCTCTGTTTGCAGCAAGGCTTTACGGTCTGCCCTTCCAGCAGTATTCCCATCTTGGTCAGTGGCTTTTTGCCAAGCTGGTTAATCATTTCTGTTAACTTCCTTCAAGCCTGAACAATTTTAGCTCCTCCGAATCCCTTGTTATTCCTTATTGAGACACTAGCTACTACTGGTGAAAGATGACTGATTGCAATAGCTGTGGGCAGAGCTCATGCTGATTAATAAACCACTTGAAAACAATATGCTTTTTAGCCATTACAGTTATTAATAGTATGTTTGCTTCCTTTCTTGGGACATTCAGCACTCAGGGAATTAGCCAATCTGGAGAATGAATCTTTTAGCTCATAGTGGACACCAAACTCAATCTCCCTGGCTGGAAGGAGGCTATACAGTCATTTTCAAGACTCCACAGAATTTGGCATTGTAGTAGAAACTGAATAGCTTGAAGTATTTCTTTGACTGCCTTCGGCAAGATGAGCTGCTAAGATGAGAAGCTGGTGGAGCTGGTAAGTGGGTGACAGGCCACGTGCCAATCACTGACCTGGAAGATTCTGCACTAACTCTGACGGCCCCTACAACAGCGTGCCTACTCACTGTGCTGAAATCCAAGGGTAGATCTTTTCTTGGGTGCTGCTATTTCCTAGGGTTAATAGACCCTCTTTCTGTGCCTACATTTCCATATGCAAATCCTTTCAATATACAAATATCACGTGGAAGAACAATATGGATTTGAAAAGCTTTCTTTCCCACTGCAGTGAATACAATTTTGCTTTACATTTGTGCCAGTAGCATGTTGTTTTGCTGTTGATCTACATTGAAAACTGATAGAAATTTTGCATACATTGTGTTCAAATTATCCTACACCTCATTTAAAGCATGCAAAGGGGAAGGGAAACACTTTGGTACAGAAGTGCTGCTGCTGCTTCCCAGGCCTCCAACAGTGCTGCAAAAGACACTGCTGTCACACTGAGCCTTGCCTATGGGAGCCTGGTCAGAGACAGCAGGTGTTTCTAAATGAAATCTCCATGCTGCCTGATTTTGATGGGTCCTTTACCTTGTAAAACCGGGAATTATTAATTAATAGTTATGCTTTGTTTATGAGTTAACGGGTAACTGGGTTGGGTAAGATTTCAAACTGTCCCTGGATGTCCCTGGACTCATTCACACTGGGAGTAACTGTCATGCAGTGCTATTAAGCAACACAGAGCAGAACTCACACGTAGGATATTCTTTCTTTCTCTCTTCTTCACTTTTCTTTTTTCTCCCTTTTTATTCTCTCCCTCTGTGCATTGTATCATAGACTGATGAGTAAGACTGTACTTCAGCCTCTCTAGAGGAAGGTGGTTTGTGGTAAGAAGGAGCCCAGCAGCCTCTGGTGTCAATACTGCCCAACTACCAAAGCTAGCTCATGTGTAGGAAGAAAACAAGTGCTTCTGGCATAGACATGGTCTTGCAATGCAGAGCAGTGTCCACAATGAAATGGTTGTCTGGGATTGAATGGGACTGTGCCTGTAGCATGAACCCAGTCTAGGTCTAACCTGGCATAAAAGTCTACAGCAATTAAACAAGCAGCTGTTCATTTTGGTCTTTTAAAGAATTTCATCATATTCTGACACTGTGACCCTTAGCAGGGAACTCAGTAAGTGAAAATAGTGAAGTAATGCTTGATTTGATCTGATTTTTTTTCTGCTGATTGCTGTGAATATCACTATGCATTTCAAATACCTATATTTGAATTGCATTAATCTGCAGAGTGTGTGTGCATCTTTTTAAAAATCGAGCAGCAAAATAATGTCTGCCTGGCATTTAATAATGGCAGATACAACAATAAATATTCATTTAAATGGGATGACTGTTTTATGTGCTGTTCTGTCCGTCAAAATATGAACCAAAAACCATGATGATATGCACATTCCATACAATCACCATAAAAGGGAATTGTACAGCAAAATATTCATCAGAAATCACTGTAAGTAAATGATGACTCTCTTCAGAAAAATCAGGAACATTCTGAGCTATAGTCACTGACTAGAAATGAGGAATAGAATGAGGGGAAATGAAGCAAACCAAGAGATCACTCGTGGAAGTATTAAAATATTACAGCTACAGGCTTCTAAATGAAACTGGTTAAACCGTAGAATTAGAGATGCTTATGTGGCAGAAACACATTTTGTTAGATTGTGGATGACATGCAAGCCTGATTTCCTTTAGTTCTTTTATAAGAAGCATCACTGGATTCAAAAGATCTAGGTGTGGTTCTCAATCACACTTCCATTTTACACATACATTTTCAGATCAAGAATACTCACAGTGTCCTGTGAGAAATAAGCAGCTACACAGCACTGTATATGTGCGTGTACAACAACTGATGCATACATACTTACCATGCACATGACAATCCATGCCGGAGGGTTGGAATTAGATGATCTTGAAAGGTCCCTTCATATCCAAACTGTTCTGTGATTCTATGATATATTCTAAATGTGTAAATACAAAATAATTAAATGTTTATATAACACAGGTGTAATATATACGTATATTTAAGAACGGCTTCCTTGGGCTCTGGCACAGTGCCTGACCAGCCTCTCACCAACAGCATCTCCTGCATGCTCAAAATGCACCTCCCTTCAGCTGTGCCCTCTGTCTCTTCTCTGTCCTTCCATGTCCATCTGCCAAGGGCCTGGCAGCCCAGCGGGCAGCTGGAGGGAGGAATAAAATGCCCATTCTGCACTTCTCACCCAGCTGCCAGCACTCATTCACACAGCCTTGCTTCTCTCCACCCGGTGCCCATCATGCCTTGGTTTCTAAGTGCTTCAAATTAGGAGCTTTTGGAAAACACAAAGGGTATACATGTTGAAAATATGTAACGATAGTTGGCTATAGAGCTCCAATTAAGCCTTTTGTGTGTTTCTGTAATACCCGGATTTTGTAAGGTAAAGGATGATTTGCAGTTTCCCTAGCAGCTTACTGGCAGTTTGTGTTCATGGCTAGCATGCACCACAAAGATCTCTCCACCTGCTTGTCGTATCCTTACAGACATCATTTAAAGGATGAACTGTACTGGAAAAGTTTCATTCTGTGTACGTTGCATTATTCACCAAAAAAACATTATTTCCATACACTTCAATTAGTACAGTAGCTGTCCACAAATAATAAAAATGATTCAGTGAAACTTCAATGTATTTTGCCATGAAATTTTCCATAGCTTTTCACAGAATGCACAGTTCCACAGTTCCACAGCTCTCTTTCTCTCTGCCTTTTTTCGACTCTCCTTCAACAATCACTTGTAGCTGGTGATATGTTTCCATTGAAAACCATATTGTGATACAAAGCAGTGTGACAGCTGCAATTTTACACAACCAGATATCAGCTGAGGAAATTGCAAGGAGCCTTTCCCTGAAACTGTGATTTCAAGAACAAATCAATTACCTCAGTGAAGCTGCTGCTCAGAAATTAAACAACCCTTTTTATCCTCAAGTAAAGTTCAGATCTGAGAGACTCACGCTGAGACTCACTTGGAGTTAGCAGAAAATCTTTGTTCTTGGGCAATTGCAAGGAAGGGAGGTTGTAATCCCACACATGACAGGGGAGGTTTAGGTTGGATATGAGGAGGAAGTTTTTCCCCCAGAGGGTGGTAAGGCACTGGAACAGGTTGCCCAAGGAGGCTGTGGATGCCCCATCCCTGCAGGCATTCAAGGCCAGGCTGGATGTGGCTCTGGGCAGCCTGGGCTGCTGGTTGGTGACCTGCACACAGCAGGGGGCTGGAGCTGGATGAACACTGTGCTCCTTTGCAACCCAGGCCATGCTGGGATTCTTTGATTCTATGTTGATAAGGAAAACTATTATTTATTACAGCTCCCTCATGGCAGCTCCTCATTTCAGACTGCAGCTACCTCGTGGTGACCTGCAGCCCCTCATGGCACCCTACAGCCCCTCATGTCATCCCTACAGCCCTCATGTCATCCCTACAGCCCTCATATCATCCATACAGCCCCTCA
>NW_024962250.1:42519708-42551249 GCF_019238085.1 Lagopus leucura | reverse complement strand
TACAGCTCCTCGCAGGGAGCAGAAGGGCAGCCCTGAGCTCTGCTCTCTGTGGCAGCCGCAGGGCCCGAGGGAACACATGGAGCTGTCAGGGGAGGGCAGGTGGGGGTGAGGGCAGGGCTGTGCCCAGAGGCGGTGGCACAGCTCCCAGGGCAGCAGCACAGCCCTGCCTGCTGGAGCTTGGGGAGCGCTGGGACGCCGCTCTGACATTGGGTTTGGTGCTGTGGGATCCTTGTGGGTTCCTTCCAACTCCAGACCTCTTGTGGTCCTATGGTGACCTCAGCACACAGCTCCCGGTGGCCCTGGCACAGAGGCTGCCTGTAGCACCTGTCCCTCAAGAAAACCTTCCCAAATCTTTTTCCCAAGCTGCCCCTGAGGAGGGCTGGGATCCTGGGTCTGCTCACCTGCATAACCCTAACCCAAGCGTAACACAGTAAGACACAAACAGATGGCAGACTGCTGTGCATGACAGAGCTGTGCTGAATGATGTAGCACAACCAGTGACATCCCACAAATCCTAACAGTATTAAGCAGCCATGCATAATTTTGTACCTAAATTCTTTATTAAATTTGGCTGTATGTTTGAACTAGATAACTGTTCATCTTGCTCATAAGACCTGGGGATGCTGGGTGAGGGTGTGGCTTGCCTTCTGCACTTCTTACCTGAGCACTCACAGGAGCCATTTTTAGCCACACTGTTCCATACCTTGTTTGCTCTGGGTGCATATAATGACAGGACATACAAAGGGAAAGACAGTTAAGTAATGAGGGAACAGAGCAAGAAAATGTGATGCAATAAACACTGTAACGGGGAGAAATTTTTACAATAAACAGTTTAAAAGAATAATGAAAATTAAAAAAATGCCACCATCAGCAGAGCATCAATCACAAGTCAACCACTTTAGCTCCACAAACCACTTAAATTAAAGGATATGTTTGAAAAGAGTTGTGAATCCTTGAAAGAAATGAGTTTACTGAGGTTATGACATACCTTGAATAGTTGCCAAGAAACTGCTTAATGTGTTGCACTTAAACTATAATTCCACATAATTCTGTAATTAATTTCATTGCACGTGTGATATTATACATGCCAAACATAAAAGCTTGTGCACAGATGCACATTGCTCATAACACGGTCATTAATTCCTCCACTGTTGACAATCAGCTCATGGAAATAAACTGCCAAATCCCAGCAGGACTCTGATGTTCAGGATGTGCTCCTTTCTCATTGCAGATGAATATCCTGTGCTGAGTGCTGTGCTTCTGAGCAAGCAGAAAACAAAACTCTTGTGAATGTAATGGTGTCATTTACTTCACAGCTAATAACACGTGGTTTTGTTCTGCTCCGGGTTAAGTGATATTTTTTCAAAACTTATAATAGGAAGAAAAAAAAAGAAAGAAGAATATGCCTACTCCATAGAAGTCTGTAGTCCTGTGAACAGGACCCTGACTCAGCTAAGCCAGGGCTTGGCGACTTGTATTTGCAAACGAGGGGGGTGCTGGCTGTTGGTTTAGGACATAATTGGTGTTGTTAAGTCTGGAGTGTGCTCCGACAGCTGCTATACCCCCAGCACATGGAGCACAGAGGAGGACCCAGGGACGAACACCATGCAGCCATTCTCCCTCCACCAGCAGATTCCCCACTGGCTGTGTGAGCCCCCAGAGCTGCCCTACACGAGGCAGGGCAAGAGTTCAGGAGTTCCAAATAGTTTCAATGGTTTCAAATTTCTGACTCAGAACATCAGTGTTTTTGGTCAAAAACTGAGTTCTGGCAATGAGCTTCCAATCTCTACTTTTTGCAATTGCAAGTAAATAACTAAACTGAGTATTTCATTAACAACCAAGAAATAAAGCTGGACAAGCACTTGAGCTGCACGCTCACAGGTGAGCACTCACAGCAGTGTGAATCCAGACTGTGTGCACAACTGAGCCAAACGTAGTTTGGGTTCTGCAGCCCTGGAGGGAAGATGCTCCCCACTGGCTCTCTTATCATTTATTACTCAATTTGCCTCAAGTGAGACAAAGAAGAGCAAATCAGCTCTGCATGCAGTCACCAGAAGCTGCCTATTAATGTGCCTGATTCTCATTAACCTGAAAATTATGCTTATCTTGTCCAAGTTCTTATGCAGTTCTTACTTTGTATTTTTTAAATAAATCTTTTTTTCTATGAAGTCATAGCAAAGCAGCCTGTGATTTTTTGTCAGAAGCACTTTTCTAAACGAAACAGTGACAATGTATTTCCTCCTCTTCTCCTGTCAGTTCACACATAGCCTAGTGCATCCCTCCCAGTGATGCACTTCCCCTGTGAGACAGAAATGCAATGAGAAATGTCATTAAGTGACATTATATTGCTATCAACTGTGAGGTCTGGAGGCTGCCATATGAAGCACTTCTGGTCGGGAGTGAGGCACTGAAGAAAGCTCTCATTTTGAAGGGCTTTTATCCAGTTACAGTGGGCTCATAGTTTCTCTGATGATGAAAATATAATTGAGGAAAGTGCTCCTGTCAGTAAGACTGATGCTAAAGTGCTCCCAAGCTTGGAAAGTGTTTTATTGTTGTTCCACTGTTATTGTAGCTCTAAAAGACAAGAACGGGGGAGATGGCCAGCAATTCTTTCCGCTGAACTTATGCTCAGTTGTGGCTGAGGTTCCTTCTGTTTGAAACTCTAAATTAACAGTTCAGGTTTAGTTCTGACAATAGAACTTTTAAATAATAGAAACTGTTCAAACCATTCACAGTGCAGGCCGAGTTCAACTCCCTGGGAAGCCTTCTGTGCAAAATCATGTATGAAGGAATACTAAAAGTTTGCTTTTCTAGGCAGAGTGTGCTGCATAAGGCAGTCTTTAAAGCAGCCATGCCTATGAGATCATGTCAGTCGTCTCAGGCTCATGCTGAAAGCACACCGTGAGGGCAGGAGCCAGTCTGACCCTGTGCCTTCAGAAATGGAAAGGATGCACTGAACATTTCCTCCAGAGAAAAGAGAGCTGTTGTTCCTTTTAAAGACCTGTTTTATTTCCGAATTGCTGCACTTCAGGCCATGACCCAGTATTTGCCTTAGGATATCAAAAATAGCTTTCTTTTCAGTGCTGTGTGAAATTTCAGATTTTCCTTTTCTCATTCTCTGTGTAAATTCAGCACTGGCTGCTGGCTGCCAGTGCTATGCTAACTTGTTTCAGAGATAATAGACCTTGAACACTGAATCTTCTCATTTGCTGACTATTTCTAGTGGAGCACTCAGGAGTATGATTTCTTGTAATTTTCTTAAAAAGGTGATCAAGAATATACAGATGTGCTCATAGTCTAACATGAGTTGCTCTCTCTGCTGGGGGAGCATGGAGCCGAGCCCAGGCAGCGCCCCGTCAGCACTACCAGCCCATCTCCATGGGTTCAGATAAAACTTTCATGCTTTGCAGTCTCTAAGGGCTGAAAACAATCCTGATATAAATAATTTATGTGAGAATGTCGCGGAGACAGATTTTCAGTTGTTTTCATTCCTTCTCAAAACATGAAGTGGTAAATGAGATAGATTTGCTCACCTACGCTGCACTGCTCTCCTGCACTCCCAACCCCCACCAGCGAGGCAGGATGCTCTTCTGAGAATCACTGCAGCCCCCAGGACCAGCAGAGGGGATCCCTCCTTCTTTTATCACAGCCAGAGCAATGTAATCACCCAGAGGGAAGGTCTGCTCCTCAACCTGCACGCAGTGCTCATCTCTGTCCAAGGATGCTGTCTGTGGAAGGTTGGCTTTGATCTTTGTGTGGATTGTATCAGCCAGAGCTGGCACTGCAGACTCCGTGGGACCATTGTGCATCGCTCTGCGTCCTCTGCAAATCTTCCAGAAACGATGGTTTCTTCTCAGATAGAGGGAAGAAGGAGTTCAGGCCTCCTTTACTCTGAACTAATTCTGAATTATTCTTCTGTGAAAGTGGGTGATGGAGTAAGGCCTTCAGTATATGCAAAGACAAAACAAAGCGACAAATGCTTCACAGCCTTTGTATCCTCTAGTTGTACATAGCGGGATCTTCAGAAAGATGAGAGGAACCCGGCGCCTGAATGCCACAGCAAACACAGCAAACATTCCCTTCATTTTGAAACTAAATTCCAAACTCATGGAATGGAGCATTTTTCTCAGCATGTTCCTAATTCATCAGGTGCACTAGGATCAATAAAACTATTTCTCCTGTGCTTGGAAACAGCACCAGAGCTCATGAGCATTTGTCTGATGTTAAATACGAAAAGCAAGATCACTTTTTCTCATGCTTAATTTACCCAGAAAATACTATGGTAGCTCAATCCAATATATCTTTAAGACACTGAAGCAGTCTCCAGTGTGTCTGTTCTCCTGTGGAGAAAAATGGAAAGTCTTTGATCAAGAAAAAAGATCAAATTTGCAAAACTTGACCAATAAAACCATCGCAATATAGATCACTTCATCGGAAGCACTGGTAACGTACATGGAAAGGTCTGGGAAAGCACTGTGCGAGGATCACCTTAGGTAACATCTGTGTAATTCGTAGGATGAATTCTGCACCTGTCAGCTTTCTAATCTCTCTCAAAGGAAGAATGGAGGATGGTGAGCTGGCACCCTGTGGTAGGTGGTGGGACAGGTGTAACCTGAGGCTTACTTGCCTGCAGTGTGGGTATAAATAGTAAAAACTCTCCTAGCTTGGTGTAATGGAGAGATTGTACGAGTCCTTGTATTCTGAGTAACTCAGAGACCTCATTGCAGCCTTCCAGTATTTAAAAGGCGATTACAAAAAGGAAAGGAATCAGCTTTTTACAAGGGTAGACAGTGATATGTCAAGGGGGAATGGTTTTAAGTTCAAGGAGGGAAGGTTTGGATTGGATGCCAGGGGAAGTTCTGTGCTGTGAGTGGTGAGGTGCTGGAACAGCTGCCCAGAGAGGCTGTGATGCCCCGTCCATCCCTGGAGGTGTTCAAGGCCAGGTTGGATGGGGCCCTGGGCAGCCTGGGCTGCTGTGAAATGTGGAGGTTGGTGGCCCTGCGTGTGGCGGGGGGCTGGAATTTGATGATCCTGGAGGTCCCTTCCAACCCAAGCCATTCTGTGATTCTGTGATTCTATGAGTATTCAGTTAATTCAGGTATACACGAAGCTTCTCATAGAAGCATAGAAGTTCAAGTTAATATTGAAGGGTATTTTTGAGACAGGATATCCAGAACTGATAATCTCAAATATTTGTATCTGGGAATGGGTCCCGAAAGTCCTTTGTAGACTAACTAATACAAATTGAAGACTGGTACATATTTCTTTCATAGAGACACAAAGTGAAATCATAGAAATAGGACTGATTTATTCCAAATAAGTCTGATTCTGTAACTGCAGAAGTTATTCAAGTCAGAGAAATTATCAAGCAGAAGAATGCTAGCAGTATGTAAGGAAACTAAACTTATAACCAGAAATTTGAGAGCAAGGAATATGGGGGTAAATATATGCAATATAAAGGTCTCCATCAGACTCCATCATTTAAAAATATCCCATTATTATACTTAATCTACACTCATAATAATAGAAAGTGTCTTAGGACACATTATTCCTGTAAGATTTTGTGCATTATCTTTGCACTGTCCTGAGAAAACTGTTCCCAGGCCTGCTTGCTTCGTTCCTTTGCTTGTTCTTGGCTCTGGAATAGATGTAACCCTAATTGAAGTCTTGGGTCGCTCTCTCCTAAATCTGAAGCAAATGAAGAATAGAAATATTTATTTTCTTCCAAGCCATTGGTTCTTATACAGCATTTTGAACTCAGCTTCACAAAGAAAGATGAGTATTGCATCAGGCAGCTGTTTCTTAGAACTGCCCTTGGCCTACACTGTCTGCAGTCAAGTGAGCTCTGCATTCATCATTCGTGGTGCAGTCATTGGTTTCTCTGGTATTTTGCAAGTGATGAGTTGACATTATTCCTGATCTGAGTTCACAGCCTAATGAAGGACAAAATAACAGAGACACTTGTGGCATTCAGGGCACAGGACTGAATTATGGCAGAATTACACACATCACATTCAGAAGTGTTTCCTGGCAATGTCTGTTCAGAGAGAGGATGTGAAAATTTGCATTCACCAGATTGGAGAAGAAGAGGAAATAACACAATATTTTTTCTGCAGGTGAAAATAATTTAACAGTAATTTGCAAATTTGGCATTATTAATCCTGAAAATGGGTCTAGAGTTACAATATGTCCAATCTGGCAAATTATGGGACTCAGCTCTCAGGTGAGTTAGAATTCTTGTCTCCCCAGTGTTAGAGGCTCTGTTTAGGGTTCCCACCTCGCTGTCAGAAGACCTCCTGAAATCTTTGTCTCTGATCTCACAAGAAACTCCTGACAGCAGGGTGGAACTGCCTGCACAGGCTAATCACGGTGTTGCTTTATTTGGCAAGGCTACGGGCAACAGATGAGATCAAAAGAATTCAGGCAGGCAAACGCTTTGATCCCAAACCTTTCCCTCACAACAAGGATGGCCACCATGCCACTGGGAGCCCTGCTGTGCCTATCAGAGGCATCTCACTGCCTTCATCTCCACGTGGAGCCACCAGAAGCCAGAATAGGGGCACAGGACCTCACCACCTCTCATTAAAGGCTCATTTGTTGTCGCCCTCAGTGCAGCAGGTTCTGAATCACAAAGCTCCCAGCTGCTTGGCCCTCCATCCTGGAAATGTATCTAAATTTAACAACAGCGTGCGTTTTCCTGCAGGTTGTTGGGTCAGTAGCTCAGTGAACCCATGCACAAGTTAAGCACATCATTGAAGGGGATGGCAGGAATCACCCTGAGAAAGGGCAGCACTCAGCGTGGTGTCAGGGATCAATATTCCTCTTTCACAAAAAGCAATAAAAGCACAAAAATGACAGATTAGTCACAAGAAAGCAAAGAATGCTGTTTCAAATCATGCCAACTAATACTTAACCCCAAATTTCCAATTAATGTCAAGCTAGATAGTTATAATGGGAAATTAATTCTCATGAGGTTCAATAAATGCAGGGTTTTAGAATCATAGAATCATAAAATCCTTAGAGTTGGAAGGGATTTTTAATGGTCATCAACTCCTCCTGACACCTGTCTGGTTTGTTATTTTACATCAAAATTACATGCACTAATCCTTCTTATTGTAAATATATCACTGATCCTATTTGCCTTTCCTATCTTAATTCATACTGCCTCCAGCTGGAAGATTACTTGCCAAGCTACACAGCCTGCCTTTCATCTGTTTTATACCAATGACCAAACACTTGCAGACTTTGTCCCACCTGTTCCGTTAGTTTGATTCCCCAAAAAGAGAGCACGATGGAGAGGGATGGACTCCCTACAAAAGCCCAGTGAGTAATCAGCCCATCAGCATGAGCAATGAATGGGCAGTTGTGCCCTGCCAGCCCATCTCTCCCATGTATTTGTCAACTAATAATCAAGCGTGGCACTGTTTATGCCATCAGCTATTTACATGTCACTGTTTCCGTACCCACCTCTGCACTCTGTCATTGCAGAGTGCGCCTGAATGTGTTTGGATCCAGCTACTGCCTTGAATTTTCATCTTACAATTGTCCACCCGAGCAGGTTGCTTCACATTTGCCCTATGGTCTCCATTCTGCTTTCACACCTTGGCCTTTTATAATGCTCACACCTAGGCTAACCTAGTCCTAGGTATATTATTTGTAACTCCATTAGCCACTGAAACTGCTCATATGAAAATATTGGAAAAACTCCCCTTGGATGAATTCACACTTCATCTCCTATCCATCTTCCGTTATATCGACCATGAATCTAAAAGCCAAATGCGTAAATTAGGTTTTGTTTTTCAAAAAACAAAACAAAACTGACATAGGATTCACTGTTTGAAATATGGCTAGTGTTTTCTATTTCTGATTTCAGCTAGATGTGTTGTTCCAAAATGAATCTGATGAAACTAGCAGGGAAAAGTCAGGCTCATATGTCAGTTTCCTGAGTCAGAGGGAAAATGGTTCTGCTTTAGAAGAACTAGCAAGTTCCTCCCGTCATTTGCTTACTTAAGCACTTGCTAAATCTCAGCAGCATTTGGCAGTATAAATGGTTACTCCAGTATGATAACAGGAGACAGCGGCCATTTCCCCTGTCCCTACCAGTTTCAGCATCCATCTGCTCCTCATGCATGCAAGATCCCTCGGCACTGGGCAAAGACCATCACTGTTAAACTGTGCCAGGTGCTTTGGGCAGGACCTGAGGAAATTGGGAACTCCTGCACTTTGGAAGAAGTACAAGAGAATGCCCAGCAAGGCTTCTTGGTGGACTTGACAATAACTGGACCTGGCAGCAAGGGATTCCTTCTGTACAAGCTTCAGTCTGTGACAGTCTAGTAGGTCACATCAGATTCACAGAGCAAGAAATTCAATACGTGCACATCTGACGTTTTCAGTGGGATGAAGGGGTAAAAATTTTTTTATAACTAAAGTTACAAATTGTTTCTGAAACTGTCTATTGCCACTGCTTGTGGACAGTCACTGCAATTTTCACTTTAAAACAGATGCTGTGAGTAACTTCCTTGCTGAGCCAGATGGCATAATACTTGCATCATTTCATTCCAAAATGTGGTGATTTATTCATTCATTTTTTAAGCTATCAAGCCATAGAGAAAAAAAAAATCTTCAGTGCTTTAACTCCTGTTTTTGTTTCATTGCTCTATGTCTACACCTATGGAGCAATAGCGTGTTTCCTGTTGATGTGGGTTGCTCTCAAGCCACTGATCCCTTCCAGCCCCATATGTGAAACTGCTGAAAGGCGTATGTTATGGTAGTAAGAGTCACTGGATAAATGTTTCTTTTCTCACACTCGTTCATTAGGTTAATACTGTATCTAAAGATACCATATGTAGTATTTAAAGAAACCACAAGAGAAAACTAAAACTGATTTTGGTGTGAAAGGATGCACATCCAGAGAATGTTCTTAATGAAGTGCCATTTGTAACACACTGCAGTACTGAAGACGCAGCGGACCCTCGTAGGCAAGCGATGTGTAATGGTCACTGCTGGAAGGCCAGCAGGAGCAAAGGAAGACAAAGGCATTACTGGACAAGGACAGCCTGGGACTTGGTGAGACACAAGGAAGCTGCGCTGGGGGGAGGTGGTGGTGGGTGTGCGTGTCAATGAAGAATCATACAGCCCATCTTGTGCCAGACCCCAGCACTGGGATGCCCAGCCCCAGCATCAATGTGCTTTTAACTTTGGTGATTATAAAACCAAATAATGTCATTTACCAAGGAATAGCAGAGAACTTACAGCCCCAGGCCTTCTGTGAAGGTGGAAATTTGCCTTTGGCCACCTGAAGAGACGGCTGGGCTTTAGGGAGGTGCAGACAAGGTAATCAAATGACAGAAAGACATCACTCAGCTTTGGGCAAGCACCCAAACTTTCACAATGTTCGTAGGTAAATTAGAGGAAAATGCACTCCTAAGCTAAGGGCTTGTGAACTGTTCTGCAGCCAAAACTACTTTCTCAGAGAGGAGTCCAACCCTGCAAACATAGTGCAGAATTAAAATACTTACACAACCATTACAGCAGAGATGTGAATATGCTCCTGTAATTATAGAGCTGTTTGTTCATTAAAGGAGAAATTTAATGCAATTAAAATATTTACAATCCTGCGCACCAAAAACCAAAACAAAATTAGTGTGTACCAGAGATGCAGGCTATGTTGCCTCTCCTCCAAATTGGTCTTTAGATACCAGGGCTTACAATGGACTATCTGCTTATGGAGTGAGCAGAAATTTCCCCTTCAGATGATGCAATCCAGAGTTAAGAATTGAGCTGTGACTGAAGGGTCGCTAATAATCTTTGAGATAGCAGATTTGTCTCAGACATGCCATGTAAAGTTCTTGGGATCAGAAACCAAAGGAGGGAGGACCCTAGCACAGCTATACAGAAGGGCACTGGAGCTGCACTGCTTGCTGTGCTGTGTTCTTGCAGACTGGCGCACGGCTGTGTGGGATGGGAAGACATGCTGCTCAAATTCTCGCCCTCCTGCCTGCTCTCTGAAGGCTGGAGCTCTGAGATTAAACAGTTTCATTCCTCTGTTCAAATGAAAACAGAATAGAACAGACCAAAGGCCATCCCTACCAAGAGTGCAAAGTGCAGGCACAGAGAGACACAAGACCAGAGCAGACAGAAGTGAATGCAAGCTGCAAGCAGCGCATTTGGGATCCAGCTGTAAGGAGAATAGAGAAGCACTGCTTCCTTATACTCTTCCCACAGGACCTGCCCCAGTTTTCACTGCCTGTGCATCTTCTTCTCGCTCTCTGCTTTGCCCAGCAGGTCCCAGTACAGCTATGCTGTTCTCCTGCCTTCCTTTCCTGACTTGCTATTCCTGGGGATGGAGAGGTCTTGTGCTCTGAGGAAAGCTTCCTTAAGGCTTTCTCTCACTCTTCTGCCATCAGAAATCATCCAGTGATGAGAATCAGTGCTGAGATGGCGGATGTAGAAATTGTAACTGGCAGAGCTGAAGGGACAGAGAAATGTGAATGAACCATCAGAACTTTCCACCAAGAGTGGCTTAATATAAGATCAGCTCTCAGCTGAAGATTGCGGGGCAAGCTGAGGAAAAGCTGGAGCCACAGCTTGGACAGTTATAATACTTAACTTTGTTCTAACACTGGTTACTGTTGGAAAAGATAAATGAATAGCATACTGAAGGCTGCACTTCTTTAGACTGCTTTAAATGAAGTGTCTGTAACCAAAGCATCTCCACTACATCATTCAGACTGAATATATGCTAACAGGAAGTCGATTAATCTCCACCAACATTTGTTCTTTTGAGTGTGAAACTGCTTTAATGAATGTATTCTCAGTGGTCAGTCACTGCTTACTCTGGAAGAGCCTCACACATTCGATAAAGCACTGTTTTTTAAAAATTCCTGTTGGAAAAGTGACAGTGACAAATTTTGAAGCTGAATTGCTTGGCGTATGTGATCAGTTAACGAAATATCTTCCTCATCCCTATTATTTAATTCATTTCCTGTTATTTTTCCAAATTAGGCAGCAGTCTTCTGCCTTTGGCTCTGAGTCCACAAGCAAGCATGCCATGTCACCTGACAAAATTTAATTTGTACGCAAGAAAATTGCTTTAGTGGAGGTGGTAGACACCTAATATTTACTCATTATTTTCTATAGTCATTAAAATGTTTGAAATGAACAAAAGCCATGTGCAGCCTAGGGAGCGTCCTTCGCTGCAAACAACGTGGGGTAGCAGAGCCCACTGCCGGATGGAGCAGCTGCACCAGGTGTGTGAGCAGGGCACACCTGCACTGCTCCAGGCAGAAGCCAACATATGGGAGGGAGAATTGAAGTGCATGGAGTCTCCCATAAGACAGTAATTAAAAAGAAAAAACAACCAAGCAAGCTAACGAAAGAAAGAAAACCACTGAAAAACTGAAAAACACCACAACCATGGGCCCATGTCACTGTCTGAAGCTTCCTATCAGCTGCAACATTTGCAGCCAGATAGGTCAGAGGAAAGCTCCCTGACTGCACTTGTTTTCTCTGGTGTCAGTTTTCTCAGTTACACTCAGTTGCTGTATTGTGTGATTGTGCACAGGCAGGTTTTGGTACATAAGAAGAATGCAAGTCTAGCTTCTGCTTGTGGCACTACAGCTCACAACAGAACAGATGTGAAAGAGATCAAAAGGGGGAAGTGTGGGTGAACTTGTGCTCCTGCCTTGCAAACAGGACGTGTCAGCAAAGTCTCACTGCTCTGCTGGACAACAGAGCTGCCAGATGTGCCCACAGCAGTGTCTGCTTGGCTGACATGCCCTGGGGTCGGTAAGAGGGGCATTAGTAAGGTGGTGAGCAGAGAAAACAGGATGCCTTTGCAGCAGGTGCTTACTCCTCTCCATCTTACCTCTTCTTTGCTTTCATCTGCACCTCCTGCAGGAGCTGCCTGCAGGTATTAGGTGGCTTTTCTAAGCAGGAGGTCAAGTGTTGCATGATTATGGTGATGGATGTAGGACTGCTGCACAGCCACCCCTGCACAGGGAGTGGCAGCATGGTGAAAGTTCACTGATGTCCTCCCAGTCATAGGGCTTTGTTGGTGGTGGTTGTTAATTTCCCCTTCAGAATAAATATAGTAATCCAAGTTTGTGTTGACAAAGTCCTTCAGCCTTCTGCACGTTATCACTGTTCGGAGGTCTGTGCTGGGAGAATGATGTCCTGAGCAATTCAGCCCCAGCAGGGGGGCATCCACTGGCTCTCACCTGGCCTGCCCCAGAGCAAGGGGCTGTTTCAGGTGTTTCTCATTTGGAGCCAAGGGAAGCGATCTGAGTCCTTCAGGCAAGAGGTGGCTATAAGAGATGGGAGACACTGCAGCATGACAGGACAAAGTGTATAAGCTTCCCAAGTAAGAACTTTGCAGTGGCAGAAATCACCAGTGTAGGAGTACTTGGAGGAAAAGTCAGTGCCGTGGTTTTCAGCAGTGGTTGTTCTGAGGACATCCGCATGCTGCAGAGTTAAAGGTGTTTTTCTCTGTTCATGGAAGTGACAGGAAAGGAAGTAGGTAGTTAAACACCTTATGGACATAGCCTAAGATGGGGAGAAAAAGATGATTAAAAAAAAAAACTTGCATAAATGTTAATTAAAATATTAATAATGAAAGATTTCAATCATTCATACATAAATGGAAAGATAGTAGTACCATGGGGACAGGGAGCAAAGCAGAGCTCTAACCCCCACCATGTGCTTCACACACACCTTCTCTGTACACATGGCAGAAATCTGCAATTTGTGTGGCCATAATTATATTCTCAGTGTCTCTCCTTAAGCTGTCTTTGACAAGTCATTTATATTTTGCCAGCTTTCAAGAGCTTTTATAGAAAAAAAATGTTAGCGGCAGTTCTCTGCTATCCTGCCTGTCTCTTGTTGTCTGTCTGATGACTGATTTCCAGTGGGAGTGAGTTTTGATTCTTGAAAGGATCCAGACTGTTATTACTGCACACGTGAGTGGTGTGATGGAGGTGCCTGACAGCCAGACGGGTATCTGAGCGAAGGGTTCAATGGCTGAAGGAAGTTCTGCACCATGTGCAAACCACTGCCCAGTGCCTTGTGTCTGCATCAGACAGATAATGGAGCAAAGACAACACCAGAGGAGCAAAATCACACAAAGGGAAAAGAGCACAAACTGAATATTCCAAAAAATTTAGGGGAAATAGTAAATTCTGTGAAGACTGGAAAATACAACTGACAGCGGGGTGAAAAGTATTGATCCTGACCTATGTATCTAGGCAAAAACCCCACTAACAGAGAAGAGACTCCCCCTGATCTGCACTGGTATCAAGACTTTGGGCAGACAGAATTGGATGGATACTTCAGAAAAGGGAAAAGAGTCACGCTTGTCCCAGTGGAGTCTGAGGGCTGTTGGCAGCTCAGTGTGCTGGAGGTGAGGTTTGTGGGTGGGTAAACAGAGCCTCCTCAGCACAGGACCAGGCCCTGGTGATAGCTGAGAATGAGCTCTGCCACGACAAACACGGTGCATGGCAGCTGGCTGCAGGGCATGCCCAAGTTGCGCTGCTCAGAGCCCAGCTCCAGCTCAGAGCATCATGTGCTGCTCTTGCACAGGCCAGCTGGTTTTCCTGGAAAACACACAAAGGTTACATAGTTTGCACCCTCAGCCACGGAACCCCCCCATGTCTCATTGCCTGTGTCAGGCACACAGCTGGGCTGATACAACACTCACATTGCTGCTCCTACACTGTGGAAGGGAAGGCACATGTCAAATGTTAGGCTGTGCTGTGCCCTCAGCAGCCAACAGCTGTGAGTCACGAAGGAGCTCGCCTCTTGTAGCCTGGTGGGCAAACACATTTCCCCTCTCAGGGAGCCACGGGAAGGACAACGGCCAAGTCTTGAGGCAGCAAATGCACAGGGAAGTGCCACTCACACATGCAAGGAGCCATCATCACAGCAAGGCACCGTGCTTCCTCACCACAAATCAGTCCTGAAGCCTCACTCTGTTGCAACAGCAGTGATGCACGGTGCAATCCTGGCACTGAGCGAGCAGATCAGTGAGTGGGGATGGCACTGTGCAGGAGTGACCCAGGGAGCAGTGCCTGCAGCAGGGCTGTGCAGTGTTCTGCAGGCTGGGGAGAGGTCTGTCTGGACCTTATTGTCATCAGCCCCAGGCATGTGCTTCTTTTGCTGGGCTAGTTACAGCAGGTGCGTTATTTCTGAGGGTAATTACTGTGTTCTAGTACATCTCATCAAATGACTTAATTGATTCAGCAAATAACTTAATTGATTCAGGTGAGGGTTGGCCCCTTCTCCCACGTAGCTAGCAATAGGATGAGAGGGGACGGCCTCAAGTCGCACCAGGGCAGGTTCAAGTTGGACATCAGAAAAAAAATATTCTCTGAAAGAGGGGTCAGGCACTGCAGTGGACTGCAGGAGGTGATGGAGTCATCGTGCCTGGAGGCAACGTGTAGATGTGGGACTAAGGGACATGGGTTAGTGGGGAAATACTGGTGGTAGATGGACGGACCGGATGATTTGGGAAGTCTTTTCCAGCCTTGGTGGTTCCATGATTCTACAATTCTATGATTTTAACTTTTTTCTTTTTTCCTCACAGGAGGATTTGTCTACTGATAATATCAGTGCCAGGTGCTCTGGCACCCCTGTTTGCAGGGTGCTCCATGATCACACATGAAGCCATTCCACGCACTCCACCATCAGCTGCTGCTCTCATTTACCTACTTCCAAACTGCCCCAAATCCACCCTGCTCAGAACCATAAAGCAGAACAGGATTCCACTAAACTGCTCCGTGTTTTGATCAGCAGAAATCTTCTGGGATGCTCATAACATCTTTTCACTGTTCTTCAAACAAAGAGAAGAAAGAAGGTTTGGTCCTCCCAAGATCCTTACGACCAGAAGAGGTAAACAGCTGTGCAGAAGAGACACGTTGTCCCATCCAAGCACAGAGACAAATGCTGCCAGAGCCCTCATTAGCACTCTGCTTTGTTTTTCACTAATCAAGTCAGCGTGAATGATGCTGCTCATGATTGTGCTTGATTGTATTGGTGCTACAGATTGAACAGTCCATTTTTTAATCTGCAGAAAGCAGCAGCATTATCGCTGAACTATATTTAGAGACTTTGTAGATAGCACGCTCTGTTCTCTTACTGCTTCACTGTAACAGGATCTTACACATAGAGCCCCAGGGAAAAGCAAGTGTGCTCTACACAGGTAGCTGTGAGGTAGCTTTGCATGATGAGCATGTACATTTCTGAGTCATCAGTCACTTCAGGCCCTCCTGTCTGACCAACAACACAGTGGTTCCATACAGAAATACTGCTCCCACGGATGCTGTGGCAGAAGCTGCACCAGTGGTGGAGGCTGAGGCAAAGCCTAGCAGATGCTAAACCCCAGAACCCTCTTCAGGGGATTAGTAAAGCCAGGTCAGTAACGCAAATGAGAAAAGCAAAAATTTTATGATTTCTGTTTAATAGCTTTATTAAACTCTAGTCAGTTTCAATGCCAGAAAGACAGAAAATTCTGTATGCTCTCAGCTCCCACAAAGGTGATGAGAAGATTCTCTTAGTCCCAGCTTTGTTAGAAGTCAGCAAGAAATAATGTCAGTAACTGCACAGAAAATAATCCTGCTCCGGTTTTAAAACCACCATTATCTCAAATAGCACTTTTGGTTTGGTATTTTTGGATTCCTAAAATAAAATTAGGTGGGGTTGATAAGGAAGTGCACTCAGGCTACATGCTCACTGATGGAGGAAAAGATAAATGCTCACCTCCATCACACCCTGACTTCAGAGCTGCTAAATAAAGCCCAGAGGTGGCACTATAGCTTTAAACCTCATGGACAAAATTACGTTTTGTAAGTTGCACCCACCTTGCCTGCACTTATGCTATATCAGAATGAACGGAGATGTTTTCTGCTCTGGTGATAAAAAATAATTTATATGTCAGGCCTGCAGTTATAATTGCAGGCAAAATATATATAGACACGGGAAATAGATTTCTAGGTAGCTTTAATCCTCAGCCATGGTTCTTCAAGGCCACAGAGGCTTGAAGGCGATGGTGCAGCACCACTGCAGCCAGAGTGGGATCTATGGGCAGCTCCACATAGTTTCCAAGGGAGGGGAACAAAGGCCTTGCAGCCCCCTGGGGCACAGCTGGAACATTGGGGCCCCCACCCCTCTCTGGCCATGGCTGCAAGCATCCCACAGTGAGGGCTTGGAGCAGAGGCACTTCTTGGGGGGGGGGGGGGGGGGGGGAATGGCTCTGACATCTCTCCCCCACTGACAGCCCTTTGGATGGCTGCCAGCACAGAGCCCCACTGACACAGCTCTGTAGGACAGCATGCAGCCCTGCACTGACCACCAAGCACCTGCACCGCATCCACGTCACATCCTGCCCTAATGCCAATGGCGTGTAGAGGTATGGCTACCCTGGGACCCACAGCCATACTTAATGGCAGCCATGAGGGAAATGGAGCGCTTGCCTCACTTTTGCAAGGCTCCAGCTGATCCATTTGCACTGAGTAAATAGTTATGTTTGTTTCCTCCATAGACAGCAGATAAAGAGCCAAAAAACAAAACAAAACAAACAAAAAAAACCACAGCCAGAGCTTGTTTGCTTTAAGGAGTGGAGTCCACAGTTAAGATTCTAAACCATGAAGCTACAGGATCCCTGCAATGACATTAGTTGAATGGTTCATACATCTGCTCCACTGAGAGGAGGGCACTGACATGTGCGACATGTGTGACAGAGCCCCCACAGCCACCCACTGCCACTCTGCTCAAGGCTGTGGCACTTCTCAGCCAAGAAGGGCCATGCAACCGTTCTCTAAACAGCTTTGTACTCATTTACCAATCCATTTCTGTCACATATTTTTGCCTGATGTCAAAAGCACAGTTCCTATTACTCTGCTCCTCACATTCACTTTACCTTAATGCTGACTGTAAATACAGAATTTGCATAATGAATGGTATTTATGAAAACCAATTGCACTCTGTACAGGTGACCCCGTGACATCATTACCTCTGAATGCAGAGATCTGCAGTTACACAACAGTGGAAGGGAGGGAGCCGGCTGCCAGCACAGGGATGGGGCTGCGAGGTGGTGGGGAGGGTGTAACAGGGTGTGCAGCACTAAGGGGCTGCAGGAATTGAATGCACAAAGCCAGTGCTGGAACAACACAGCTGCTGGGATGGGAAAGCAGAGTCAGAGGCCCACTCCTCAGTTACAGGCAGTTTGTTGCACTGCTACAGCAATTGAAAAGCCATTATTAGAGCATGATGCTTCCAGATTTGTGTAACATCCAAGTATTAATGATGCTGCACAAAGAAAAAGTCATCCAATTTTGCCTCTTTTCCAGGAAAAATAATTTAGTTGCAAAAACACCACATTCTGGGCCTAAGACTTTACTCATGCAGTCTCCAATTATCTCAAAGTTTGTGAAATCAAGCTTTTTCCATTCACACGTTCCTATTTCCTATTAGCCACATTTCTTTCTGTCTTTATCTTGTTACAAAAGCCGCGGACCATCTTTGTGAAGTCCCTGTAATGGAAAAATAAATGAAAACGCTAATGGAGAGGAGCACTGTGCTGGAGTTGGGGATCAACATTGATCCACAGGGCCTTTTTGGGGGCAGGAAATGGGAGGCAGGGCCTGGCCAGGGGCTGAGGTCCCATTGCCTGAAGGCAGTTAATTACAGGGAAATCACAGTGTTCCCAGCCCAGGCTCAGCCTTTCAATGAGAAAGATGTGAGATAAAAAGGAATTATTTTTTTTAAATACTGTAACAGCAGGTTTCGGTTCCTGGTAACGGCTTAATGCACCTGCCAGAACAATGTGCGCCTCCTTCATCGAGCTGATCACGTCTGCACGGACAGAGGAAGGCCTGCGCTGGGGCTGCACGCAAAACGCTCGCACAGAAGCGCTGTGGGAGGCGGCAGGAAGGCCGGCCCCCAGCACCTCGCAGCCCCAACCTGCTCAGGTGTCCAGCAACAGGGCAGCCCAGGGAAGGCAGGGCTCAGCGACCCCAACCCAACCTTCACCCCCTTCTCCCTCTGGAGGCTCCATCACCTCTGGAGAAAAGCTCCACAGAAGTCCTTGGGTTGCCCCACCAGGCACCAGTGCTCAGATGGGTTTGGCAAGGCTGAGGGCTGCTGCCCTGCAGTGACTTCAGGACATGCTCAGCCAACAGGCCTCGACACACTGTGCTGCTGCACCATGTGCCACCCATTTAAAATGCAATTGACAACTTGCTCTTCCAGTGAAGCAAGAGGGAAGGACAAAGGAACAGTAAATACGCATCACTCACAACACAATTCACTGAACAATCCTGCAATTATTATTCTTTCAGATAAGTCATAAATAATGTAGCAGAAAGAACAAGGCCTAATGAGAGAAAAGGAATCTGCATTGAGGTTGTTTATCAGCCCTGCCCAGAGGAGGAGGAATCTGTATCTCTAACAGTGAATTCCCAGGCAAGCAGCAGAGACAGCTTCAAGAGCCACTGCTTTGTGCAAGTGCTGCGAGACACAGTGAAGGATATTTCTCAATTGTTTTCCTTCCCTCTTCCAATGCCTTATCTTCTGCATAGGCACATCTTCCTTGTGCTGAAGATCCATTACGTTTGGTTATATACTCTGTGAAGTTCACCACCACGTTTTCCAGCTGCTCTGCTTGGCAGGATCATGGCTGCACAGAGCAGGGCAGAGGCCAAACCAGACAGCACTGCCTCAAACTCTGAGCATTCACTTCACCTTTTGCCATCTCCCAGACCCGATTCAATATCAGATATTTGCAGTGATTACATTTGCATTTGCTTGTTAGCAGAAATAGTTGATACCCAGTTATGCACAGTGAACAGCTCATTGTAACCCTCTGCCTTTTGTCTCAGCTCTGTGAACTCATCGGTGAATTTATACCTGATTACTTAAAGCTGACTACAAAGGCCTGAAGGAAGGACCTCACACAACTGAGTATCAAGAGAGAAAGCAATATAGTCCGCTAGCAGTGGATGTTTTTCAGCATGGGTTTGAATCACCTGCAGGTTTTGTGTCCCCAAATGTATTGAGATTTCCAGGTTATCTACTTAAGGATAAACAAGGATAAAGTGTACTTGCAAAATAAATTTGGGGAGAGCAAAGGAAGGATAAGGGGTCCCTGCAAAACAAGATAAAGAAAAAGCTGAGAAGAAGAGTTTCAGTCCCAAGGATCTGGTTAAGCAAACTTACCTTGGAAGTATTTGGCAGGAGATGCTAGCTCAGCATCTGCACGTAAATCTTGTTTGCATAAAACCATGACACTGGGCAAAACAAAGAGCGATGGATTCTACAGAAAGCAAATATGGTTCTAGTTGGGCAAAGCAACAAACTCTGGTGAATCAAGGAGAATGTGAACCCCGAGTAGCTCAGCCAATGGAGAAAGGGGGAAGGGCTGATTAGTGTTGGGTATAGGGATAACAAAGGGGCTGTGCTCCCCAGAACTTTGAGACCCCACAGGGGTATGGCCTGTGGACTCTCCCTTTATTCAAACAAAGAAAGATTAAGACTCTCTTCAGTCTCTTTTTCTGGGATAAAAGACAACTGAGCAAGCTTATTGGTGCTGAAATTTTCCTAACATTTATGAACAATATATACTGAATATGTTAAGTAGAAGCAAAAGACAACAAACGCTCTCTCCACACATTCCACAGCACTGTTACTTCATAGAGAACGTTTGGTAAGGAGTTTATCAAA
Organism: Lagopus leucura; assembly: GCF_019238085.1. Classification (NCBI taxonomy): domain Eukaryota; kingdom Metazoa; phylum Chordata; class Aves; order Galliformes; family Phasianidae; genus Lagopus; species Lagopus leucura. The sequence goes on along the minus strand of NW_024962250.1, from coordinate 42,531,539 downwards.
AGCTTCTGGAAATCCAAATACGCTGTAGTAACCAGGTATCTCTGGGAACTTTTCTTTTTAATCAGTAAAGATGAGAGTCAACACTTCCTTCAGCACCCATCAGTGTCACCCAGAGCAAAACTGACTGTGCATAGAGCACAGCCTGGGGGGAAGGAGTGATGCTGGGGCACTGCCTCTGTCCTGCAGTGCAGGGGCAGCCACATCCCTACAGCTCTGTGAGGGGACACATGATCTACAGTCTCTGTGGCCAAAGACCTCCAGGAAAACTTTGCATTTATCTTGTGCTTGGTACTGCAAACTAGGCTTTAACAATACAAACAAAAACCCAATCCAAATCACCACAACACACAAACAACCAAACATAAAAATGCCTTAAGAATGCAAAAACAAACTGAAGGAAGCGTTGCATTAAGAGTTGGTGAGAGCTCCCACCAACTGCAGCAGGAGCAGCAGAGCAGCCCCAAGCTCCTGCACTGCACTCCACAGCTGAGTGCAATGCACTGAATGCAAGGAAAGCAACAGCTTTTCCTTCCCAGAACGCTCAACCTGCCCACAGGACCAAGCAGCACAGTTTGCTATGAATAGACCCAAGGAGAGTACTCAGAACCAAAGCACAGGACAAGTTGCAAAGAGCAGAAAGCACACCTGTCCCAAAGCACCAGCTAAGCAGAGGGCAGCACAGCAACAGGGCTTTATAGCTGCAATTAGCAGGAGCAGGCATTGTCTGGGGGGCCAGGGGGTGGCATTGGATTGGACAGGATCCCAGGCTGTAAGGGTATCCCCAGCACAGGGTGGGGTAAACACACCTGGAAATGAGCAACACTTCTGTGAGGCACTGCATCACAATGATCAGGACTGCGTAAATGTAATACCTAAAGACTGAGGTTAATGACCACCTTCCAAAAGGGAGAATACTCCATAGTGGGTACCAACTTCAGAGGAGAAAATCATACTTTGTGTAACGTGAGGGAAAGTGCAGTTATTACAGCTTGTAGCAAAACCCTAAGCTGCAGCAAGCAAAGATATACTCAAATGCAGCAGCCATGGATGCAGAAACAAAGACAAGAATCTACTTACCCTCAGAAGGCCTGAGGCAGGCAGGAGTCTCCAACAAGAAGCCCTCAGCTGGGCTGCCAGCCCTTAAATGAGGTCTGGGAAGGGGAGGATCCTGGCTCCAGCCCTTCCATCACTTGGTGCATTGCATGCACCTGAGCTCCCCTGGTTCACTCTGCTTTCCCACCAGGTGCTCCATCATTGCTTCAGGCCATGATATAGCATTTCTGCTCCAGTAACAAGTACTACTGAAATAACACAGCTTGTATATGAGTTAATGTTATTTATGTGCTGCAATCCTTTGGTTCCCAGCAATGTTTTTACACAGGTAGCTGCAGTGGGCGTCCTGCTGTTTCCCATGGCGCTGCAGATGCTCACTCCATGAGCAGTGGGAATGAGCAGGTGAGCTCCTGCTGCAGCCATGACATCTGGATTAGCACGGATCTGATTCTGAAGATTTCAACAGTGCTCAGTAATGCTGTGGTTTTGGTTATAGATGAGGTGTGGCCACGTGAGTGCAGCACACAGCTGGGCTCCAGGATCTTGTGGGACCCCCGGAGCCCTGGCAAGAGCAGCCTGGCCCCAGGGACAGCTCAGGCTGCATATACATACTGCACTCAGTACTCTGGAAATGTTGCATCTGAATCCCACAGAACTCAGGAATGAAAACATCATGCCATCTTTGTGTCTTTCTGTTTCAGCAGTGATAGACCATTTCTCAGTTCAGTTTGTGCCTTAATTCTGACAGGACACAGAACTCAAATGCTCTTTGCAGTGCTAATGGAGGACAGCTTACCAGCAATTTCTGGCTGATCAGTTGTCTACCTGTCCTGCTTTCATGACAGCTGTAAGAAAGTGCTCTTAAGTGAGAACCAACAGATGATAATTCCCACCTGACAGTGCAGCATAAAGAAAGAAAGGAAGGGACCTCTAGAGATCATCATGTCCAACCCCCCAAATGGTGACCTGAAATTGCAGATGAGAAAGGAATTAGAATTGAGACATGTTCCATTAAAAGAAAAAACCTTCCCAAATGCTTGATTCTTATTTAAGCAAAACTTGAGGGGAAAAAAAATGACATGTATTTATGCCTCATTTTGCTGAATTATATATTTATCCCGCAGAAAAAAAATAGTGTGTATTTCTGAGTGGCCATGGGGGTCCAGAACTTTCAAGGCAACCATGAGACAGATGGGGCCTCCGGACTGCGCAGTGCTGCCAAGCAAAGGTCATGGCAGAGTAGAGTCCCCTCTACTCTGCCCTGGTAAGACCTCATCTGGAGTACTGCGTCCAGTTCTGGGCTCTCCAGTACAAAAAAGACAGGGATCTCTTGGAAAGACTCCAGCGGAGGGCCACGAAGATGGTGAAGGGCCTGGAGCATCTCTGCTATGAGGAAAGGCTGAGTGAACTGGGTCTGTTCAGCCTTGAGAAAAGGAGACTGAGAGGGGACCTGATCCAGGTCTATAAATATCTACGGTGTGGGGGGCAGAATGGCGAGGCCGGACTCTTTTCAGTGGTGAGTGGAGACAGGACAAGGGGAAATGGCCGGAAACTGCAGCATAGGAAGTTCCGCACAAACATGCGCAAGAACTTCTTTACAGTGAGGTGACGGAGCACTGGAACAGGCTGCCCAGGGAGGTGGTGGAGTCTCCTTCTCTGGAGATGTTCAAGACCTGCCTGGATGCCTACCTGTGCGACCTACTGCAGGGAACTGCTTTGGCAGGGGGGTTGGATTCGATGATCTCTGGAGGTCCCTTCCAACCCCTACAATTCTGTGATATGGCAAGTGAAGCAGTGATAAATGACAACTGCTATGCAGTGCAGAGTGAATAAATGCATAAAAATTGGGAAAAATAAATAAATCGGAGAGGGGACACCCGAATGGGAAAAACACACCACTCTCATGAAGTGCTATGTGAGCCTTGGGAAAACGTGGAGGACAAGTTTTCAGTAGTGGTTTACGTAATGTCTGTAATACATCAGATCTAGTTAGATCATTATGTGATACAAAGTGTGCTTTGTATTACATTCACTGTGTCAGCAACTGAAAGCTGGAATTAACACTGTGCAGCAACAAGTGTTGGTTCGTGGGCCATGAGGCTCCCTGAGCTTCACCCATAGCCCTTCTGCCCTTCTGTGCACAGCATACGGCTGTTTTCATTCGCAGGCCCTGTGTCAGAGCACAGCAAAGCCCTGCTCATGGAACTGTTGAAAATCGCAGGAACATTTTGTATTTTTGGACTTTTTACTTTTCGTCCTGGCTTGCAACTAAAAAGAGTGTGAAGTACGTAGTTAGCTGGAGTAATCCCTAACCTGCTTAAGGCTGAGATGCATTATCAGCAGCTCAGTGCAAGGTGAGAGGGACTTCTTCCTGAGCGTGTTGTTTTGCAAGTCTAAAGCAAGAGAACACAAATGTTTGTGTCTTATGGAGGATTTCTTATCAAATTAACACTTGTGTAAGAGACAGCTTTGTGAGGCTGTTGTAGAAACCACCAACAGGGATTCCCCACCGGCTGTGCTCTTCCTCAGGACAGAAATACTGCTGCCCATCTGAAGCACAGCGCTGGGGCTGTGGTGCTGTGAGGGCAGAGGCAAGGAACGTTCACAGCAGAGGCAGAATCCTGTGCTGTGATGCCTAATGCACTGGAAGAACGCTGGCAATGTTTCAGAAACAAAAGCTCTTCAGATCTGAAACATCACCAACCGTATCAGTGGTTCTATTAAAAAATAAAACCTCTCAACATATCCTTTGCCTTCTTTAGTGTTTAGATGAGGGCTGCCATTGCTTTACTTCTGCAGCATGGAAAGATAACCACATTTTCCATGCTGAGAGATGCATCAGAAGATGCAATTAGTTCTAACCAAAAGCTCATGTAACATTTATCCACTGTGAGCTGAGCCAGAAAGCAATGTTCCCTGAGCTCTCGAGGTCCTAGAAATCCATGCGGATGGCTGTACTGTGCCACGAGGAGTTAGAGCCTGAAGCTGGGAAAAGCAGGATTCTCTCGAGTGTTTTTCACCCTTGAAGATTTTTCAAAATGTATCTGAGAAAACAGAAGCAGAAAATAATTCCAGGTGTTCTCACCTCTGTGTGTCCCACACAGCCCCCTGCAATGTGGGTGCCACGCTCAGCAAGCTGCCCCAGCTCTGTCTGGGAATGGGTGCTGGGGGCTGTGCAAAGGGGAACATCCCCCTCGTCTGGGTCAGATGGAGAGCAGGGAGGGCAGGAAACCCCTAAGGCTGCTTGTTGTCTGCAGCATCTCCCCACATCCCTCCCCTACGGAAGGACATCCTGTCTTTCTGGCCATACTCGAGTACCAGAGCCTCACACACCTTCCCCTTTGCTCCCCGCTCACAGCTGCAGCTGGAGCTGGAGCTGCTGTTTCCTGGCCTTGCTTGGCCCTTGGGCTGGGCAGAGGGACCAGCACTGTCCAACCAACCTGGCTGCTATGGCGGGCTGGTGTGCAGCCTGTGCTTGGAGAGCAGACGTGGTCCTTCCAGAGGGAATCCAAGCACTTGAGAGTTATTGCACAAGCCTAAAATTCATTATTAACAATGTAGAGTTGCTAATTGTAGAGTTGTGATGTAGAATTTGGTAATTGCTTACTATACAAACACTTCAGCGATTTAAAGAACGCATCTAATTACCGGCTTTCGACAGAATGCAGCCTTGTAATAAAGCCAGGGCTGGGGAAGAGCATGGCTCAGCATCCCAGAGGAGTCTGTAGGTGAAGCCAAGGTGAAATGGATCCGTGCTGAATTGAGAAGCCTTCCTCACCCTCCTCTTCCTTAGTCTGTTTCCACACCGTCTGTGCTGTACAGCAGGCTGGGGCAGCTGCATGTGTCCCAGCAGGGCACCTGTATGTTTTGTGTTACATCCGTGTTGCTTATGGCACTACATCAGAAATGAGGGCATGTATTTTGTGTGGGTGCTCTTTTGTGCCTTTTGGTGCCCGTCGTGTTTGGAGATAAAACCAGGAATGGCAAATCTCTCCTCTGCTTTTCTGCTGGAAATGTACATAGACTTACTGAATTGCAATGGTAAATTAGTTTTAAAAACGATTCCAAAATCAGGTACAGCTAATCAAATCCCTAGAAATGTTTCTCCAGGCAGGTCAGTGTGGTTAAAGAGGACTTTCCCCCTCTTTCTCTCTCTTTTTTTTTTTTCTGCTCGTTTTTGAGAAGGCATACAGCTGTGTGAATCGGTCCCTGGTGCAGCTCTGCAGTGGGGGGATTTTCGGGTGCACTGACTGAGAACATCTTATCCACGAGTATCTGCACTTCTCCAGAAGGTAAAAAGCTTTTCTGGCAGCACACCCTTTTGCTATCCAGTCTGAAATCTGAGAGGCAAGTCACGAGAGAACAAACTAAATGGAGACAGTAGTACTTATTTCTTTACTGTGTATAGACAGTCCCAGTTGGATTTCAAAAGATGCCTTCCTACTAACATGTAGCTGTGTGCTGCACATTTAGGCTCCTCCACAAAAGGGAAAATTTGAGTAAAGGTGCCTCAAATGCAGGAATGTTTTAAAGAGGCCATAAGAAATGAGAAAACTTGCAAGAAGTTGGGAAAAAAGGTTATCCACCAAAGGGAAACACATCTGGGAGTCAGTGAAAATCACAGAGAAAGCAAAGGTTTCCAAAAGAAAAGTAAGAAGAGGTTTTGATGGAGCATTCGAAGTACTATGAGAGAAGAGGATCAGCAAACAGGAGAGGAAGAAGGCTGGGAAACACGTTTCAGGTCAGCACCAAAGGGCTCCTGCATGGCTCACCGGGAGGCGGCCGTGAGGATGCTGAGTCTGCTGCAAAAGGAAGGTGCTGCCCACTGTATCTGCCATTGGTAGTGCAGAACTCACACTGAGCTGCAGCACGCAGATCTCTGCAAGCAGGGAGGCAGGGGCTCAGCAACACAGACTGCAGTGGGAGAGGTATTTCTGTCACTGTTATCCCTGATGCAAGGGGGATCCCAGAGCTGCCTTCCCTCTGTGCACACGGATTGCTGCTGCTCCTCCTGGCTCTCTGAAGGGCGGTCGCTGCTCTGGGAAGGGGATATCCTGCACATCTGGCTCCTATTTCATGTACAACTTTGCGTTCCTGTATGTGCTGGACTGAATTTCTAAGGACACTTTATTTTTTAATATTACTAGGACCATCTGCCTTTCTATATCACACAGTGGTTGAGACACATTTATGGGCCGGGTCTTAAACATATACACACCTGGAAGTGACAGCAGAAACAAGTAAATTTCTGATGTCCACTTTTAACAATAAAAGTGGTAAAGTCACTTGGGCTTTAGCAGGGGGTTGGGCTGAGGGAGCTCCAGAGGTCCCTTCCCACCCCATGGTTCTGATTTGTGACATACGTAGACTGCCCCATGGCAGCCACAAATAGAAAAATAGGCCCAAGTGGGCTTTAAAATGCTGCCTGACTAGATGGGAGCGAATCCTCCACTGGAAACACCGTGTCGTGGCTAAACTCAGTAATTCAGGAGTGTTTGGAAATTGCATAGTCTCTTCTTTATTAGATTTATCTCACAGCTCTTCCTCCTCTGTAGGGTCCTTTATTCAGAATTTGCTCAAATATTTTCCTTCAGAAGATTTAATATCTCCAAGTGCAAATATCCAAACCCTGTATCATTTTGTAATTTCATACTCCATGGTTCTTTCATATGCATATCACTCATTTGCCATCCCTTTGAAGAACGCAGCTTGAGTAATGGAAGCGAAAGAAAACCCATTCAGTGTTGATTTTAATTGAACAAGCTTGGAAGCTATGGGGATCCATGCCAGATTCCAGCTCCCTCTCTTTTGAAGAATTATTACAAGACTTCTTTTGCCTGTGTGCCTCTGCATTTTTTTTCCACTGGCGAGTTCCTGACAATATTAGTTACCCTGGCATCTTTCCATTTCTACTTGTTTGGGATGTTTCTGCCCAGCAGCCATTCTACCTAGTTCCTTTTCCTGCATCCCTTCTCCGGTCAGAAAATCATCAGACAGAACTGGACTCAGCCAGTGCTCATGAGTAAAATTTTGGAGTAACAGTTGACTCGCTTTGGTGCAGCTTTGACATTGAAGTGTGGTTATGCCAGTGATGGTCTTCTGTAGGCTTTAAACTGTGACCACAAACAACACAAAGACTGTAAACTAAAGAAGTGATTTTTTTTTAACTTGCGTGCAGGAATGGTTCTTTGTTCTCCCACCTGTCAGCTGACTGAGAGCCTTCAGCTGACTGGGTGGGTATAACAGGACATGCAGGAGGGAGATGGAGCCAGTGGCTCGAATTACCCTTCTCCACGCAAGTCTTGGCCTAAGGTAAGCACTTAAATTAGCAGCTGGGAAACAAGCAAATGATTTTCAGTTCATGCTGTAAGCCAGTCCTTCGCCTGGCTGCTCCAGAAGCAGCAGGCATGCTCAGCAATTCACACAGGGTGGTGATGCTGACTTTGCTACTTTCTAAGAGATGTCACTCCACAAGGTAGATATAAGTCCCATAAGAAAGAATGTGCAGAAGAAAGAATTAAAAAATAAAAACAACCAAGCAAACAATAACATACACAGAGTCCAGGTGTTAAGGGAGCACATTAGTAACTGTCAAGGGCACAGCTAAACACTGCCAGAAGAAGGGAGGAGGAGATGGGCAGTGGAGTGCATCCTTAACTCACCTGCTCGGTTTTATTCCATGACAAAGAGGTGGCTGCAGGCCCGGCGGTGTGGGACAGAGGCGCTGCACTACAGCTGGCAGCCCGTCCCACCCCACGCGCTCCTCACCCGGCACCTGCCTGCCTGAATGCAGTGGGAGTGCACTCACCTGGTGGGGAGCAGGCTGGGAAGAGGCCAGGGCTGCTGGAGGCACTTTGAGCGGCGCTCTGCATTCCTCTGCATCCTCCCTGTCCCCCGTGCAGCATGGTGCTGGGGTCACGGTGCTGCGCCAGCAGGCCTTCTGCCAGTGGTGGTCTGCTGGCTGGGATCTATAAAACAAAAAGTGCTGAGATACATATGCAGGCATTTTTTCACACACAGGGTGGTGAGGCACTAGAACAGGTTGCCCAAGGAGGCTGTGGATGCCCCATCCCTGCAGGCATTCAAGGCCAGGCTGGATGTGGCTCTGGGCAGCCTGGGCTGCTGGTTGGCGACCTGCACACAGCAGGGGGTTGGAGCTGGATGAGCACTGTGCTCCTTTGCAACCCAGGCCGTTCTGTGATTCTTTGATTCTATGATTTTGAAAGTCAGGTGCCAATTGGTAGAAATCTTCATTCTATCACAGATGAGATTTAAAAAACAACCCAAAAGATGTCAGTGCTTTATTTTACTTCTTTCTCAGAAAGCAAAGGTGTTAAAGATAAAACAGTGCAATACTGCAATCATAAATACAAATCTAAATTGGAAAGATTTTTAAAAGATTAAAAAGAACTAAAAAGCCCAAGGTGCACGTCAGCAACCAAGCATCTGTTTCACCTGGCTTAGTTTCAGCCGAGGAACCAAGCTGACCTGAGAACCGGACTGCCTCCCCATGTCCGGGCAGTGAAGCACATCGCGGCAATAAAGGAGTCTGCGCCGCCGCACACCAACACAGTGCCGTGGACTGACATGCAACGCCAGCCCACCTGTGATAGCGCTAAGGCTGTTTAACTAAGGAAGCGGCTTATCCTTCCGTAGGCCGGGCTCCCGCACGGCTCTCGCAGGGCCATCGCCGGTGGCGGATCGCTGAGCCCCGCCCGGGAGGCTCTCACCGCTCGGAGCCGGGAGGAGCCGCTTGTGCGGCCCTTGTGCAGTGCAACAGCTCCCCCATCTTACAGACGGCAGAACATAAAATAAAATGAAAAAAAAAAACCTAAAGCCGTGGGAAACCAACGCCAAGGAACCCGGCGTACCGCGCTGCTGCCTCCGGAGGAAGCGATCCCTGAGCCCCGTGCCCGCAGCGCTCGCACCGCGCGGGCGCTCAGGGGAGGACACGCAACGTGCAGCGCTGCGCTGCCGTTTCCGTCACCGAGGCATTGAGCTTTCGTGTAAAGACGAGTAAACACCGCAGTTCCCAAAGGCTTTTTGATTAGCCGCGTTCATAAAAAGAAGCATTTTCTCCCTCTTGCTTTAAAGTTTCAGATCCTTGCAGCTGCCCATCCACTGCTGTTACTGCCACCCTGCACTGCTGCTGGTCTCCTTTAGGGTGTGTACACAGCACACTGAATTAGCGCTCCGAAGTGGTTTTGTTTTGTTTTCAATTTAAAGCATTTTGCTCAATCCAGAACGATGTCTTCCTAATTTATCACTTCCTCAAGCTTGCACACAACACTTTAGGAAAGTATCTCTCTTTTCTTTCCCCAAGAAAAGTGCCTGCATGCCCAGCTGCTTGGCAGCTCTTCTAACTGATGGCACGTTCTCCAGCTGCAAGGCCAGCGTGGAGTCATGGTGTGAAGCGATGAGGGACAAACAGCCACTGTGCCTGAGTGGTGGCTCTGGGGTGCAGGAAGCAGTTGGGCAGCACGATGGGCACAGCACCCAGCTGCAGCTCCCAGCACTGTGCCCTACATCTAACCCAAGTTAGGGTCAGAATGTTCAGCAAAGCAGCTCTGTGTATTATTTGGTGTAAAACACTCCCATGTTTATTTCAGCCAAAAAAGTGACAGACACTCAAGGTCAGGATGGGCTCTGAGCTCCTGACACAGCCGTGGGCGTCCCTGTGCTCTGCTGGGGAGGTGGACTGGATGACTGACTTTTAATGGTTCCCTCCAACTCAAGCCATTCTATGATTCTATGAAATAATTTTTAAATGATGCCTATGAAGGGAGAATATAGGCTAAGGAGCTGTTCACTCTTCCAGAAAGAAGGCGTTCATCCTATTCCTGAAGGTTGAGGTAAGACAAAGCTCCCTCAAAGGCTCGTGGGGAAGGGTGGGAGTAGGGGTACAGTGGCTGAGCAGTTCAGAGCGTGGGTCTGACCCAGTCCTGGTGTTTGTGTTGGATGGTAGCCTCCAGTATGAGCCTGACTCAGAGCAAGCTTCTCTTCTCACCAAGAAAGTCATACCCAAATGTTTGCTTCCTTTCCTAGCACCAGTGCACAGCTGGCACTGCCCCCATGCCAGCCCCGCTGCTCCTGGGCCAGAACGGAGTGCCAAGGCAGCAAATGCTGGGAACGAGAGGCTCGAGGAGGCTGTCTCATGTGGCAGAGGTCAGCCAAGACTGCAGATGCATTACCACAGAGCGCCTTCCTGTCTGTTTGCTCCCTCCGGGGAGCACGCTGCTAAGGCTGAGCAGGGCTGGGCATGGGACTGAGGAACACTGCACACACTCCCTCCAGTTCTAAAAGAGAGCAATGACGGAACTGAAAATTAGAGATGTACAAGAAAACCCTCACCAAGCCAACTTTCTGCTATGGCCTTTCCCTTAGGAGAGCAGAGGAGTCAGCCACTCTCTTCCTTCAGCACTTGGGACTCTCTGCCCCTACAACAGCTTGAGCCTGATCCATGGAGCATATGCTGGGGCTTAATGATAGATAGAAAGCTGCCCTGAATGCCAAGCCTGGTTGCCAGCCCCAGGCAGTGGTTGCCGGTAGGGCAGAGGCAGCCACTGCTCTGGGAGGGGCAGTCTTTGATGGGCCACAGACACAAGCTGCAGTGAAGATCTTGAAACAGAGCTCCTTTTCACCTTAGAGGTTGCAAGAACTGCGTCCTCAGCCTGCACAGAGATGGGCCTTGGGAGCACAGCCGCACTCCCTTTCCACGCTCACATTGACCCCAGGTGCCGGATCCCAAGGCAGGAAGGTCTCCTGGAGCAAGGAGTGAGGAGCGGCACTGCACTCTCCTCTTCAGGAGCAGCGCTCCCCCCACGTGCGTGCCCAGCACAATGCCCGACACAACGTATCTGAAAGCGTTGCATCCACCCTGGCTTCCCTAGCACAAGGACGGGCTGTGCCCCACATGCCACACAGCAATCCTGGCCCCGCGCTGCTCCGGCTGCAGGCAGCATGGAAGCAGGGATAGCGCCAGCCGAGCAGCAGCCACTGCTGTCCTCGCAGGAAGGCGGCCGAGGGGCCGGGGTTCGTGGCCAGTGGTGCGGGGCCTCCTTCCAGGCACAGGGTTGCTGCAGATTGGCGACGTACAGCGGCTCCTCTCCTGGGCTCTGCAGGCAGTGTTTGTCGCGGTGCTCGGCACACCGTGCTCTGACATCGCTGTCATTTTCTCAGAAAGCTGGACAAAGGTTTCAAAATGTCAGAGATGCACACTCTGTTAGGATCCCTGGAGACAGGTAACAACCTCTAAAACCCTGAAGTCTCCGGAATTTATTGACCCCAGAGACAACCCAACCTCTTATTTCCGTCTCGGGCTCATCTCCTCCACCCAGCCGCGTGTCGGGGCCGGGGCCGAGCCGGCAGGAGCCCGCTCCGCTCCGCGCTCGGCTTCCAACGCCGTCTCGAATCCGCGCGTCGCTCCTCCTGGCGCCGCAGCCGCTTCTGCCGGTACCCTCACCGGAAAAACCGCTCGAAACCCAAACGCCCTCCCGAGCGGTTGCAGCAGTCCTCTCCGCTCCTCGCGCACCCGCAGTCGCGCAGCCCGCACGCCTCCTGCGGCGCTCCGCACCGCCGCCCGACGGAGCCGGGGGTCCCGCGCCCCTCCCGCAGCCCGACCCGAGTGGCGGCCGGCCGGCAGCGCGTCCGTCCGGGCTCCCGCTCGGCGCTGCCCCGCCCGGCGGCGCGGTGCCCGGCCCGCGGCACGTCTGCGCGTGGTCGGGCGGCTGCGGCTCAGCCGGCCGCGCGGCGGGGCGGGGAGCGCCCGGCTCCCGCGT
>NW_024962250.1:42454297-42497664 GCF_019238085.1 Lagopus leucura | reverse complement strand
GGCTGTAGGGATGACATGAGGGCTGTAGGGATGACATGAGAGCTGTATTTACCGTGAGGAGCTGTAGGCTTGCATTTTTCCAAGCTGGCAAATTGCAAGTTGCTTTGCTATTCCACCTTTTTGTTTTTGTTCACACCTGATACAACAAGGGTGTTTGCTTTTTACCTTCAGTCTGGAGCCCGCTGTGTTGCTCCTGGAAGCAGTGAAGATAGAGTTGGAAGGCCACGGGGGCAGGCAGGAAGCCGTGGGAAATGTTTTCCTGACCCACATGCTGGTTGCTTCTGGTGGCTGTGGCCAGGGTGAGTCTTGCCTTGATAAGCTGATGGATTTGAGTTTGGGGGGCCGTGTATTAAGTGGTCATTTTGTGAGACCAACAGAAATCGTGCAGCAGAGGCACGGCTGATCAATTTTTGAAACAGCACTTAAAATCTGAAGTTCTTGCCAAAGCTTTGTCTCTTATCTAAAATGCTCAGACACATTGCTGAGTTAAGAACATTAAGACCAAGAGACCCATTAAATTATCTGGCGCGGAAGAGATAGCTTGAAACCTGCAAATTTACTTGATCTCATGCTGCAGATTTGATGGTATCTTCTTTATGCACTAAGATGCAGAAAAGAAGGGAAACGACTTTTTAGAACAATTCCTCTGGGCTAGAAGCCCTGAAAGCAAGCTAAGAATTTTTTTTCCCTTTTTCCAATAATTGTTATAAAATGTTTTTGAATTTGTCCGGTTGAAAGGAAATCTGCTTTGTTTTCTTTTTATTATTTTCTTCCATCCTACAATATGCCTTATCTGTCTTTTGGGAAAAGACAAAAAGATTCAGCACTGTTCTGTAAGCCATTCCCAGATTAATTAAAATGATCTGTGATAATTAGATTCAGAAACTGTTCAAAACTGTAACTCAGAGAAGAGGTAAGGTCACAAAAATAATCACTCTACAGCTTCTCTGTGTTTCAGTGATGCTATTAATCCCTAATCTAGTTTCTCTTTAAATTCTAAGTTGGGGGTTATTAGAAAAAGTAGCTTTGATTTAAGCTGTAGGCTTTATTTGTTAACTAATACTCAGTAAGCTTTGTGCTCATACAATCCTGACAAGCCTGAACAGTGGGGCTCATTAATGTGAAGCTACATGGGACGGTGAGAAAGAGAAGAATCATAGCATCACAGTAGGAATGGACACTTGAAGGCCATCTGGTCCGACTCCCCTGCAATGGACAGGGACGCCCACAGCCCCGTCAGCGCTCAGCCTGATCTTGAGGGGCATCCACCACCTCTGTGGACAAGGTGGCCAATTAACATGTGAAATAATGAGGTGCTTCCATCAGCACCTGCCTGCCTGTGGCTGTGTTGGGAGCAGCGGGGCTCCCCTGCCCAGAGCAGCCCTGGGGCGTCGCCCAGTCCTTGCTGCAGGCTCTGCTCCTGGCTCTGCCCTTTCCAGTGCTGTTTTTGGAGCTGTGTTTCTGTGAGACCACATTTCTGTGGCTTGTTCCTATCCCAGAATAATTTCTGCTCTCTGAGGGTATGTTTTTTGTGGTGCATGCGTATAGATGTGCTTTCTGACGTCAGCGGAAGCGCTTTAATGAAAATATCAAATCTCCCTGGGTCGGGAACCAGGTGCAGAAAGAGATTTACATTTAGAAGCCAATAAAAGACTGCCATAGGACTGGGCCCAACTCTTGGCAAAGACAGGAATTGACAGAAAAGACGAAGGTTCTCAGTGGCGATGCAAAAAAGAAAGGACTTTTCAGTAATTATTTCTGTTTGCCATTTGCCAAGAAGCAAAAAAAATGCACACTCACAGTGACAATGAGATATTTTCTACTTCTGTGGGAACTAAGAAAAAGGTTAGAAAGTGACAGTTTAAGTGAGGCATTTAAAAGCGGCAGAGCTGGATAACTGGTACCCAAGAGTATTAAAATAATTGGCCAAGTTGCTCCCTGAGACAGCAAAGGTTTATTTTTAACAAATCCTGGAACACTGTTGACAATCCAGTGGAATGGGAAAGGGCTAATGGAAACCGATAAAAAAATCACACTTGATTGGATCTGGGTCCACAGGTTTGTCTGGTAGCAGCTCTGGTTGTTTCTTTCCTTCCCTTTCCCCTTCCCTTTCTCCTTCTGCTTCCCCTTTTCCTTTTTTTCTGAATACAGTTAGATTTTACTGTATTTTTACAGACTTAGGGAGGAGATTTGCAGCTGCCAGTTGCACAAAATGCCATTGGGTGGAAGGACACCCAGCCTGAGCTCTGGGCCAGCAGCGGGAAGTGGAGCACCTCCAAACCCCTGGCCTGTCACAATAGGTCCTTCCTTAGCTGCTGTAGCTGCATAATGAACAGTCTCACATCTGATTGACTGACAGTTGCTTAATGATGACATCTGAGTCCCTGTGATGGATGTTGGAGCCCACGATCCCTGCACAGACTGCAAGTGTTGGAGGCCTGAGCTGCTGCACACAGGATGTGTTTTGCGAGGTCACGCAGTGCTGCAGGTGCAGGGCATTGATAAAGGCTTTTCCTTGGCCCAAAGTGCTGGGGGCCTTTTGGGCAGTTCTCACCTGCCCTGGTCTCTGCTCGCAGGCCTTTGCTGGAGGGGAAATTTTATGTTTCAGAACTTCAGTGATTTTTTCTATCTGCGTCCCATCTGACACAGTTTTCCCTATACATTTTCCTATACCCTGTGACCTCATATGTTGTCTGCCAGGTTTTTAAGCCCTTTGGCATCATTATTCCAGTGGCTCTAAATAGCATGCCATCAATTTCAGAAAGAACTGATACAGATTGATAGGACGAGCTTGCACTATAATCTCTTGATTATACTACAGAGATGGGTGCAATGACTTTCAGGAGGTGCTGTGTCCTCTGCAGATTCGTTCCTCAGTCTTTCTGACGGTGTCAGTTCTTTCTTTTGTGAGCCCAGTGACCACGTGCTGTTCTTTGCCGAGTCTCCTAATTGCTGTACCTGAGCAATTACTCTACTTCTGCTTTTCCCCTAAATCTGTCAGTGATCTTAATTTTGCTAATGTTCCATGCTGCTTGTCTTTACTTTCTTCTGTTGCTTTTCCGTATCAAGAAACCATAAGTATGTGTTTCAGAGCCGTCAGTTTTGTCAAACAAGCAGAGCACTGCCTCCCCAAAAAATCCCAGCAGCAGGTTTGGAGCCAAAGGGAAATCTGCAGAAATAGTTTCTCCCTTATGGCATGTTGAACGTTTCTCTTTTGGGCAAAATTTCCCCAACCTGACAGATGTATCTGAAGTTTTAAAAAATATTGCTCCCAGTATTTCACAGAAACTGTCATCTTCGGTGGATAAAGGAAAATGCTCTTTTCGGTATGCCCACTGATTTGCTTCCGATTTAGGTGCAAACAAAGGCCCACCCGTTTCGTGCTGCAGCTGAGCTCCTGTGGTTGGTTTGTGCTGTGCTCCACGGCCAAGTTATTCTGTGCTCCGTGGCCAAGCAGTGCCTTGCTCCACGGCCAGGCTCACTCCCTGGCCCTGCTCCTGGGGCTGTGTCCTCTCCCACTGCTCCCTATGAGCTGTTGGGAGATCTGGGCACCACCTTTCCCTGGCTGTATTCCTCTGAGCATACGGTAAGCACGCGCCTCGCATCAGAACAGGGAAGGGCTTGACTGAAGCCAAGCATCAGCTCTTTGGAACCAAATTCCCTCAATTTGTCTCCTGCCCTCCCTGCAGTGGAGGCAGACACCTCTGCTCACCTCTCCCGTGTCCCTGGTGCCCTCTGGAGCACTGCAGTGCAGCACCCAGCTGCGTGGCGAGGGGTGCAGGCTGCGCCCCGTGTCCCACACTGCTGTACGGAGCTGCTGTGCGCTGGGTGCTTGGGAGCCCCTGGGTGATGAAGCTCAATTCTGGCCTGGTTTGTAATGGTGAACAGTGGTTTGAGGCAAGTGGGGACAATTGGTTTGGTTGCCTTGAAGCTCATGGGGTATCATGGGATGATTCATGAGGCTTGGCGCTCACTGCTAGATCCCAGCAGCCAGCGAGTCACATTGAGCTCTCAACACTTGCTCTTTGAATTGATCTAAGCCCTAAGGCCACCTCAGCACTGAACTACATTTGAATTGATTTTACCTCCAGGACTGGAGCTATTTCAGAACAGAGAGGTGCCCGCAGCATCCCGCTGTTGATGGGCAGAGCCGGGCGCTGCTCCCACAGCTGCTGTGTGTGGGGAGGGCTCTGCTGGGCCGCGGCTGTGATGTCGGGGCTCCTGGGAAGGGGAATTGCTTGGACTTCCAGGCAAGATAACGCAATGGATTAATTAGATAGTTAAGTGCTAATAGCACTTGAGAAGAGATACACTCGCTGTATGCCCCTAAGTTTGAATTTATTAAAACTCCTTTCTGTATGGCCTATTAATTTTTGATGACTTTAGATAAATTGTGCGCAGCCTGAAAATAAATTAAAATAAGTGCATATAAATCATTTACTATTCTTGGCTTCTGGAAAACAAATTTCCATTTCAGCTCTTGTTGTCCGTTTTTATTACGTGTAGCCTGCCTGAGTGCATCATTCCTCATTGTGATAAAAATGTTTTATCTCTGTGAGATTCCCTGATCTTGCCTTTGAAGTTCTGAGGCTGCTGTAGACGTGGCACATCCCGTATCGTTTCAGCATCTAATTTGACCATGTCCATTTTGATATACTAGCTAACACAGACCTAAATCCTGAATAGGTATTCTTTCAGAGATTTGCAGTTTGCAACTGGTATCAGTTAATGTTAAATTACACTTTGGTGCTTAAATTCCAGCGTGTGCTTTATGGCTCGTATCCTCAAGTGACATAGAGGCACGTGTAGAGGCAACTCTAATAAATGCTCATCTGGTTGAGGCTCATTAATTTACTCCATGTTCATCTAAGAGTACGGTGACTAAGAAAAGAGTTGGCCTCAGTTAATCCTGAGACGATTGAGAGATATTATTACTAAGATAATAAACATCCATCTGGAGTAAATCATTGTTAGTTTCTTTTTCATTTAGTTTTGTAGATTATGCATAAGTGAGGTGGTGGAAGAACTGAGTTATTTTTGCAGCACTTAATATAACCCACAGGCTGCTTAGGCTTGGAAATCCAATTATGATTAACCCACCTCCCCCAGTTTTGCTTTGCTGCTCCACACTAATGACCTCCCTCTTCAGCACTGCTGCTTTGTCTGCCCTGGGTCCTGTCCTGTCCTGGTGACCTTGGCTCCTGCTCCATCCCACCCAGCATGAATGGCAGCCAGCCCTGGGGCAGCCCGATGGCACCCCTTGTGATTGCAGGTGCCCTGACCTGAGGACGGGTGTGCTGCAGTGCCTGCACCCTCCTTGGCCAGGGCACAGGGGAGAGGGCACCGCACGCATCATCCGTACAGCCCAGGTCACTTCTGGCTCTTCTGAGGCCACAGCAGGTGTGGGCGATGGGGCTGGGGTGTGCGATGGAGCTGAGCTGTAAGTTGGAGCTGGGGCATGAATTGGGACTTGGTTACATGATGGGGTTGAGGTGTGCGTTGGGATGTGGGTCCGTGATGGATTATATTTGCATCGGAGCCTGGCTGCCCAGCTGAGCTCCCATGCACAATGGAGCTCAGGTACATGGCAGAGTTTGGCTGGCTGTGCAGCAGAGCTGCAGGGTGAAGCTCAGGTGTTCAAAGCTGAAGGCATTGTGGAGGGAGCACTTTCCTGCCCAGCCACAGGTAGGACAGCTCACACACTCCAGGTGTATGAAATCCTTTGGTTTCTTCTCACTGCTGCTGCCCGCTCCAGGCCTCTGTTGCATGCTCAGACCTCCTCTTAAGGCATAGGAATTCACTTTCTCACGGGTCCTTGCATTCTCCTATTGAAAGATAAACGTAATTGACAGGCTTTCTTTTTTTTCATTTAGCAGTGTAGTGCGTAGAGAATGTGTTCTGATTAATCACAGCTGATTATCAACGCTGGCCACATTTTTCAGAAAGTATCATGGGGTGAGTTCTGAGCATGTGTTCCTGTGGCCGCTTCAACCTGCCCAGGTGCAGGTGTGGAGCATGGTAGGGTTTTGTTGCTCGCTCTGTCTGCCTGTCTGTCGGCCTGCCTGCCTGTGTATCTGTCTGCCTGTATGTCCATCCATCTGTCCATCTTGTCTGCCTGCAGCCTGCTGCAGCGCAGCGCTGAGTGCTGGCTGATGTGGACAAGAGGCAGCTCTGCTGCCCGGCAGCTGGTACCAGGCAGGGGCAGGGGACGGCAGTCAGGACATGCCTGGAGAAGGCAGGCAGGACATCTGCTGTGGCATGGAGGCGGCCTGGGCTGCTGCTGGGGGAGCACGTTGTGCTTTCAGTACTCAAATTGAAGCCCGTGACATCAGGGCAGCTGTTGAGCACTGCTGAAGGACGCCGTTACCTTCTGCCCTGGGAGCCGTCCCCACAGCAGTGCAGGCTGCTCACACGTGCTCAGGTGCTTTATAGAAGTGACAAAGTGCTAAATTTCTCCAGGACATCAGTTGCCAGCACATGGACTATTGGCACCACGCGTATTGGCACCCAGCGGAGTGCTGCCTTGCCCCAGCGATTGGAAGCAGTGTGTGACTGTGTGCAGCATGCACAGGAATGCAGTGCTGGGGGTGCTGCACTGAGACACCTTCATAGTGTCTGGGATTCTGCCTTCCTTGGACAGACAGAGCATGCCAGGGGAGCTTGACAGCATGAAATACTCCAATTACTGTCAAAACATGCTGAAACCAAACCTCTCGTTTTGTTTTTCTGAATGGCAAGTCAGGGTTTGGTGTTCTTTTTTTTTTTTTTTTTTGATAAAAAATAATGAGATTTCCCTCATGGGAAAATTAGATCTGAGGGAGGATGCTTGCTGGCAGAGCTGCTGAGGTGAGAAATGCCTGAACTGGGCCCGTCCAGGCTGAGAGACTGCAGTCTCTGGGGCCAGGACCCAGGGCTTGGCAAGAGGCTTCTTTTCTAAAATAGAAAAAAACTCAGAAAAACAGCATCCTTTATTTTTGAAGACTTTTTGGTTAAATTTACTTCTGAAATTTGCATCCTGAAATTAAAGTTCTAGCAGAACTGATCTGCTTTGACAGAAGTCTTTGGTCTCTCAAGAACAGTGTTTTTGATTTCAAGAATGCCTTGTATTACAGAAATGCCTCGTGACTGCTTTCAGAAGAGTTGTCAGTCATTTCCAGATGTTATACTTCTGTTAGTTTGTAATCATTTGTTTGTAACCCTAAGTGTCTGGGCTGTGCTTGGGCTGAAGCATTCCCTGTGGATAGCCTACCTCCAGCTAATGAAGGAGCATGTTCTGGGGCAGTCCCAGGGTTTGTGCTGTGAGCTGGTGCCAAGAGGATATCAGGAAAAACTCCTTCTCTCAAAGAGTGATCAGGCATTGAAACAGGCTGCTCAAGGAGGTGATGGAGTCTCCATCCCTAAAGGTGTTCAAAAAACATGGCAGTGTGGCATTTAGGGATGTGGTTTAGTGGGCATGGTGGGGATGGTGTGACATTTGTGATGGTTTTCTAACCTTGCTGATTCTGGGTTCTAGGAGACTCCATGCCCTGCTGTTTCGTGGCAGAGCTGATCTCGTGGTGAGGCCACATCTGTGCAGGCTGCACGCAGTGCTGGGGAGCTGATGGCCGCTCAGCCATCCCCAGCTGTGGCAGCTCTGCTTCCCCCCGGCCTGCCGCCATTCAGGTGGGTTTCTTGGCTCCCCACTTTGGGTGCCGGGCAGGTCCTGAGTCTGGGGGAGCCCAGGTGGGATAGCCCTGCTGTGAGCCCTGCGGCTGCACAGGGTGCTTGTGCCATGGGGACGGTGCAGGCAGAAGGAAATGCGGGGCGGCATTCTGCAGCAGCACGGCCTTTGGAGCACTGCATGGCAGAGCACTGATTTGGGCAAGCTTTGTGACAGAGGAGCATCAGAGGAAATCCTTTCACAATTCTGTTGTGTTTTGGTGTTGTGAAAACTCTTAGTTTTGAAAATCCCGCTGTAGTCTGATTCAGTAAAAATGTTTTGGTAAGATAAAAGCTGTTTTGTTGGAGCAATTGTTCACTGTGTTCGCTTAGGCCTGTTCACGTTTTTCAGCTGCACAATTAATGCAGATATTGCAGTTGGCGCTAGCGTATTTCTGTAGCATTTTGTACAGTGGCACTCAGCAGCTGAGGAATGGAGTCGCTAGGTGCTCCTGATTGAAGCACTGACATTCTGCAGTGCTCCTCCTTGGCTCCCCACGCTGTCCTGGCCAGGACCCGTGGCTCTGCAGTGGCAGAAGTGGGCTTACAGCTTCATCTGCAGGCACAGGGAATTCCCATACGGATTGGGGTCTGTTAAGGGAAATGTACTTCCTTGCCCTTCTCCACCTGAGGGATGGGAACTTCCTCTCAGTACCATGTGTTATTATAACAGTCATAAAAGAAACCGTGCTCTGCTTCCTCTGTTGCGTACTGCCACATGAATAATTACTGCTGGCTCAAGGAAAATAAAGGTTTTGTAATAGGTTCTGTACAGACATGGGGGAGAGGAGTGCTGTGCCTGCTGCGTCTGCAGACCTCTGCTGCTTGCCGTCAATCCATGCACGCTGCTTCCAGTAAGTGCAGAAAGGCAAATCCGGGCAGGAGTGATGGGCAGTTCAGGTGGGACGTGCTGCCTGCAGGTAGCCATTCTTGTACACCTGCCTCAGAAAGTCAGTGGCTCCCTGGGAGCACCGCAGATGGGTGTGTTACTGATTGCTTCCTATTCCAAGGACAAGGAAAAAATGCAAAGGGAAGAGCCCTCAGCTGTGCCTGCTGGAACCCAAGGGTTACAGCACTGCCCTGAGCAGCTCGTGGGGCTGTATGCTGCGCAAGACAGGAGTGCAAATGAACCCTTTGCTTTTCATCAGGATGAATGAAACCAAGAGGCCATTTCATCTGCAGGTTGAGCATCTCAGGCCAGACGCTGTGTTGGAAGAGATGGAATACAGGAGTGACACTGGCACTTGGCTGGGTGTTCCTCAGCTGGTGGAATTAGTACAAACAGGTTGGCATCACACTTACTAACCTGTACAAAACTGGGCCTGGCAGGAGACTTGAAGTAGTGAAGAAACCTCACGGGATGCCATGGCATCTTGCAGTAGGGTACCGAGGCTTTAATGCAAACATTCTAAATCGGCAGCAGCAGCACTGCAGCAACACTGGGCTGTGCTGGGCTGAGCACTGCCCTATGCCCAGGCTGTGGGCAACACTGGTGCCACCGTGTCCCTTGCTTTCCCTCTGCCCGTGGGAACTGCCCCTCCTGTGGGCACCTGGAGAGCCCTGCAGGCAGGGCTGCGGGGAGTAGGGCCGTCCCAAACCATCTCTGCGGTGCTCAGCAGCGCCTTGCCCAGCAGCAGCCCATGCTGTGTGCAGTTTAGATGCCCATCTCCTCGGGCCAGTCATGGAGCTGTGAGAAACACTTCCGGAGCTTGGAGTGCTTGGGAGCCCGAGGGCGGCTGCCTCGCCAGGTTTTCTTACGGCAGAGCTATTATTAACTGACATAGCTGCAGCCTTGTTCCTACACCACTGTGTTGAGTCATGCCATGTATCACTCTCGGCTCCTTCTCTGTGCTACAAATGCCTAATGAGCTGCCTCGCTTCAGCACATTGTTCCTGAGCTTTCCTTCCTGTATGAGTCGCTCAGCACTGAATTTATTGAATTTCAGATGCATGAATTTCAGCCTGGGATCGTGGTGGCAGAGCAGCGCTCTGTGCTTGGCCGTGGTCTTGGAGCTGTACAAGCAGCAGTGGCACAGAGCTGTGCAGCGTGTGGCGCGACCACGTGGCTTCCATGCAGAGCCACCAGGATGACAGTCCCTGTCAGCTCAGTGAGTGAGTTGGCAGCAGCTGGTGGAACAGCTCTGCTCTCGGATGTTTTCAGATCAGTTTGCTGGGAAAGATGTGCAAGGGAGAGAGCGAGCAAGTGGTGGGGAGCAGAACAGAAGGGAAAGCAAACCAGGTTCTGTGCCTTGCTTCAGCTGCTCCCATCCCGGTGTCACCCACGTGCATATGGCACGGGGCCTCTGCTGCACTCAGCCCTGCAGCATTCAGCCCTGCAGTGTTGATCCTGCGGTACCTGTGGGCTCCAGCAGTCCCCACATCCCATCTTCCTCACCTGGCAAAACAGTGGGACAGCTGCAGAAAATGTGGGGCTTCACTGGATCCTTCAGGAACAAGCTGTGTTGGCAGCAGGATGAGCTCGCTGCCCCCAAAGTGTCCGTTCTTTCCTGGCTGCTGCTGGCAATTCTTTGTCGATCATCAGGGAATCACTCTTTGCGTCACTTCCCATTATCTCCCGAGTAAGCCTGAGCAACAGTGGTGACGCAGGGAGATTTCCTACCCAGAGCAGTGATACAACCTGCACAAAGAGGTCAGCGACCAGCGAGAGACTGGGAATTAAGGCATGATGAGCAATTTTAAAATCATTAGTGGCACTGCAGGCTGAGATAATCGCATCCCACGCAGCAGAGGATGAGGGCTAAGTTAAGAGCATCCAGAAAGCGTGGCTCTGTCCTGAGGGGTGGGGGTGTGCACGATGACAGTGCTTGCTTTGGGCTGCCTGCAGTGATCCCACAGCCCCATCCAGCAGCCGGGGGCAGGCGGTGCTCCTGGGGGCAGAGGCACACGGCTCACAGCCAGGGTGCTGGCAAGGGTGAGAGCGTGCATTGCGTTGGCATCGTTGATGCATCCTCTGTCTGTTTTACAGTGATGAGGTCTTGGAACAAAGCATTATATCAGAACACACTAATCTCTTGGGTTATAGTAAAATAAGCGGGCAAAATAAGTGAAAATAACAACTTGCAAATTGTCTTGAAGATTACAAACAATTTAAGGAAATAGAGTTGCTCATGAAACAGATGAACTGTGGGGAATAAAAAGCCAAAGTGCCACAACACCTCAGTCCTTTGCTGGCACATAACCTCTTTTTACTGCTTGGCTGTCTCCATAGCAGAGTGACAACTGAGAAATGTGTGAAATTGACATTAATAATGGATTCAGCTCCCTTTAATGCTGCCCGAGACGCAGCCCCTCTCTGAGCGCAGCAGCTGAAGGCAGTGCTCTAGGAGGGGATGGTGGGCAGCGGGCACGGTGGGCCCTGCAGGGCTGCCCTGGTGCCCTCATCACCCCGCCATCACCAGGCTTTTGTTTCTGCTCAGCTCAGAGCAGAGGGGTTGGACCCGTCTGTGGAAGTCTGTGCTGGTTGGGCTGTGATCTGAGCAAGCACCACTGTCCTGAAAGTCATGAGAATATAAATGGAGGGTTCAGCTGGGAGAACTGGTGGGGGGTCATGGTTCCTTGTGTGTGTGTGTATAAATGGCAGCACCTGGCCAACTCCCTGTGCAAATGCTTGTTGCACATACGATTTGCTAGAAGTTGTCTGTAACCTTTTAATTGAAAACTGTATAAATAAAATGCAGTGCCATGTGTTTGCCACATGGCAGATGCAAGCACAGGAATTGGGGGTATTGCAGGGTGCCCCACGTCAGTCATTCCCAGGAATGCTGGTCAAAGGCCTAATGCAGAGCTGGAGAGTGGCTTGTGCCCCATGCCGTTGTCCATCTTCAGTCACTGAGCAAGTGCCCTTAAGAGAAGAGTGGGCCCAATAACAGAGAGAACCAGGAACTGACAGTACTGACGCTCTCTGTCCGGACCTTGGCTGTGCCAGGTGCACAAGGAGCACCCAGTGCTCTGTCTCTGCCCTGACTGCTGTGTGGGGGGCAGAGAAAGCAAAATACCCTTCTGAGTTCACCTGAGCTGCCTTTGCCGCCTTCCTCTGAAGCCTTCCTGTTTCTGTTTTTCTGCTGTGCCTTTCCTGAGCCACTGCCCCACAGCTGAGGGCCTGCTGGGCTCAGGGGCCGATGGCCACACTCAGTTCCCAGCCCAAGGCTGATGGCTGTGCTCTCCTCCCAGCCCAGGGCAGCCTCTGCTTGGCTCTCTGCCTTGAGTTCTGCTCATGGAGACACTGAGTGCTGTGCTCACAAGTGTCAGCATGTGTGCAGTGCAGTCTGGGTCTTACAAACAATGTCTCTGCTTTCCTTAGAAATCTTTTAAAACAGACATTATTTTTCACTTTAATCTTGCATGTTTAGACCTCATTATGGGGAGAAAAAAATACCTCCCAAAATGCGTTACCTTGCGTGTGTATCATTTAAGGCTTAAGGCTGGAGGAAAACGAGGAAGGATTATCAAGTGGGTGGGCAGGAGGAGCCCTGGCTGCTGCCCACTATGCCATGGGCTCCCAGGGTGCAGGTGATGGGCAGTGGGGAGCAGGCAGTGGGCAGCGCCTGAGTGCGGAGCTGCCTGTGGTCCCGCAGTGCTGTGCAGCCATGGGGTTCCCCAGAGGTGGGTTCCCCAGGGATGGCGTGTTGCTCTGAGTGTTCTGGTTTGTAGGTGCTGTGTTTCTGTTTCAGAAAAGCACTCAGACGTGTTTACAAACCATTGACCTTTGTGAAATTGAAGCTCTGCATTTTCCACTTAAGTCTGCGCCCATGTTAGCGTGGCTGCCAGATGCCTTTCGAGGCTCATGCCAGCTATTTCCCCATCCTTCATCTGCAGCAGGTGAATACAGACAGCTTCTGGACATTTTTTCCCCACCATGAAATTACATTTGCAAAGTCCTTGAAAATCACAGCTTCTCCGGAGACCGGGAGGGGTAGGAAATGCAGTCAGCAGGTTCTGCCATGACCTTAGTGATGACAGATTATGTGTGAGGCAGGCACTGCATTAGCAGTTGGCTGCAGCTCGCCAGCGCTGTGCTGTGCTCAGGTTCCCCATACACCATGTGCAGCACCTACAATCCAAACAGGATTGGATGCTGCAAAAATAGTTTGCTAATAATTTACTGCATCCTGTATCCTGCTGCTTCCCTTTGCCACATAGTTCTCAATATGAAATGAATCTTTACAGCATTGGACAAATCTGCAAAATGCTGCACTAAATATCCTAAAATGTATTACTGCTCCCAGTAAAGATGGGGAAAAAAAATCAATAAGCCACACATAGGAAAAGGGAAGCAATTTCAGTACAGCAGTGCTGTCACTTCGTTCCTGTGTCCCCTGGTTCAACTCCAGGCAGACATTTCAAATTCACCAGCTCTACCCATGACCACAAGTGAGTACGTGAAGTGATGCACACTCACTTACTTTCACAGCACGCTGCTGATTGAGGCCTTTTATCCGAGCATGGGAGCTGCTGGCACCTGAGCCCCAGCTGTGTGGGGCAAGGAGAGCGTGAGTCCCAGGCATGGGGCTGTTGTGACCATTCCTGGGGTGCACATCCCACAGTGCTAAACGGGAGGCATGATGGCTTCCTGCACGGGCTTTATCAATGGGAGAAACCTCTCCGTAGCTGGAAAAAGTGATTAAAGGGGAGAACAACTCTGCTCTGAAATAGGAGCAGTAATTTGGGGGCTCTTGCTTCTTGTAACCATTTCAGGTCATTAAGAAGGAAGCAGTGGTGCTGTGGTCCTGGTGAGAGCAGAGAGCTGGAGGCTGACAGGGCTGTTCAGTGCTGGGAGACACCATCGTAGCATCTGCACAGCAGTGAGTTCTGGAGCCAACTGTAGCTCACAGATAATTTTTGTAGGCGCTGAATAACTCAAAAAATGTTGTAACAAAACTCATCTAAAACTTCTCTTCTGAGAGCCTTTTTTACTTGAATCACATGTACCACACAAGGAGCTTGATGGTCCTCATCTCTTTGCAAACACCCAGCACTAGATGAAAGCCCTGCATACCTTGGTAGAAAATTAGCATTGACCCCTTTGTTTTCTTTTCTTTCTTTTTGATGCTTTAAGCAAGCAGTGAGATTTAGGCAGTGCTTTGTGAACCAGGTGAGCTGCTCAGTGCTGAGCACACAGGTGGCAGCTGAGGCTGTGCAGTGCAATGCCGTGTGTGGGTTGGCTGTTCCTATTACGTGAAATAAATGTATGTGCTGTGCTTCAGCTGCAAATACCAGTTCATCTATGCAAGACACACAGCTTTTAGAGCACTTTGTGAGCACTTGTACAAACACACAGCTTTATTTTAAGCTTTGCTCACATTTATATTGCAACTTACTTAACACTTCTAAAAGAAAAAACAACAAAAACTCTGTGAATGGTAAGGAGCAGTTTTACAGGAACGGCTGGGTTCTTGGCAACGGCAGGATCCTGCAGCACCTCCGGGTCTCATTGGGCCATCTGAGCACGGGGACAGACCTCTCGTGGGTGCCACGCTTGGAGGGGAGCCATGCACCCACATTTGTCTGCTCCTTTCATTCTCCCGAGCACCTGCCAACAGCATTTCTCAAGCTGCAGCATGGGAGAGCTGACAGACCTGGCAGGGTGCTAAGTGATCAAACTGGTGCTAGCTCAGCCCTGGTTAAAGTCATAGACTTGTAGAATCCTTAAGAGTTGGAAGGGACCTTTGAAGCCCATCCAATCCAACTCCCCTGCAGTGCAGAGGGACACCACAGCTCCATGAGGTTGCCCAGGGCCTGATCCAGCCTTGCCTGGAAAGTCTTCAGGGACGGGGCATCAACCACACCACGGGGTCACCTGTGCCAGTGCCTCACCACCCTCATGTAAAGGACTTTTTCCTTGTATCTAGCCTAAATCTACCCTCCTTCAACTTGAAGCCATTTCCCCTTGTTGGTTAGAGGGCATGGTGGGTGTGGGGTGGGGTTGAGTTTGGTGATGGTTGGACTCAGTGATCTTTAAGGTCTTTTCCAACCTGAGTGATTCTATGATTCTGTGATCGTAAGAGGTTTTTTCCAACCTTAGTGGTTCCATGGTTGTATGAACTGTGAGCGCAGCATGGGACGTGGAGTGCTCCCTGCCCAGACTGGTTGCCTGGGGTGCAGGGTGCTGGGAGCTGGCACTGGGTGTTGGGTGCTGCTCTGCTGCTCTGCTGTACCATGCTGCACCGTGCTGTGCTGTGCTGCCTGCTGCTCAGTGCAAGATGGGATGCACTGTCTATGCTCTCTGGGCTTCCCTCTCTGGTCCCTGGAAATACAAAAGAAGGAAGCAGTCCCCAGAGTTGCTCCGAGGTCTGGTGTCCCCCTCCACTTGCAGCAATTCAGCTGCCTCTATGACCAGGCAGCCCTACCAGGAGGATTCTGTCACAGGTCAGTGGCGGTTCTCTGCTTTGTCTGAGGTCACCCTTCCCTCCTCCATCAGATTTTAACTTGTGGGGAAGTTCTGGTCCTAGCTGTAGGTAAGGGACAAGGCAGCTCCCTGTGGGAGCACCACAGTTTCTGTGCCGGCTCCACAAAGTGGCAGAGAGCAGCTGCAGCCTTGTTCCAGCATTGAGTCATTAATTAAGGGTGAAAAACCTTTGGTAGGAAGGGTCTGTGCCTGCTCCCATGACAGCCATGGGAGGCAGCATTTTATTTGCAGTGTCATGTACGCCAGGAGTGATGGAGGGCCGTCGGCACAGCATGTCCCACTGACTGAGCCGGAGAGCTGTGTGATACTGCATCTGCTCTACAGAGGATGGAGGCAGGAGGTTGGAGGGCTTGGTTCCCTCTGGTGTGGGCAGCCCGGGTGCTGGGAAGGGTGCTGGGCAGCATAGGAATGGAGGTCACTGTGTGCAGGCTGTGAATTTGTATCTGCTTCTGACTCTGTGTCAACTGAGTCTTACAGAATTGTCTGAAGCTTTGCCCTCTACAGTGTTAAAATGCACCTTGCTGACTTTGTTTTAATTTTGCCTGCTTCTGAAAACAGTGTTGGCTGAATCTGAGAAGTGCTGAGCACATTTCCTTAATCACAGCTACAAATCTAAATTAGTGGTGTTGTATTAGCAAATCTAAGCGAGGATGGTGTTCCCAAGCCAGGATGACCAGGGCCTCTGGTGGTCGATGGTCTGTTTTGAGTTTGTGTGAACCAAATGTATGGTGAGATAGAAAATCCCATCTAGAACAGTGGCACCTGCTTGGGGAGGTGGCTCCCTGGGGTCCCAGCAGGCTCAGGGGTGTATGGGGCAGGCTACTTCTGCAGGGCTCTGTGATCAGATCAGGTCAGGGTCAGAACTGTCCTGTTTGCACCTGCAGAACCGTGCTGGTGTACAGTGCTGACACAAGAGGTGTGGAATGTAACCCTGCAAATGTATGTAAATGCTGCCCGGGAGATTTGCTTTCTGCTGCAATTAATGCAAAAAATTGTCCCCAGCAGAGGTGCAAAAGGTTTCGTTCTAAAAGTTTACAGCTCCTGACAAGAGCGGGCTGCCTCCCGTGAGGATAACGGGGAAGGGAACCAATTTAATTGGTGCATTTACAGCCCAAGAATGGCCAGTTTTCGCTGAAGGAGTCCCATATAAATTGATGCCGTGTTGGATTGTATAGCACACAAATTGCACTCTCAGCTGGCTGTAAAAAGGAAATTTGTTTTTATATCCTCTTCCAGTTGTCAGATAAATACGGATTGTCTTCAGCAAGTGTTGCTGGCGTGTGACAGACATGGGGTGGATGCTGGGAGTCCCCATCCAGGTGCTGCCATCTCCACGGGGAGGAGCCCCAGGGGGCACCGTGCCTGCCCTGCTGTGCAGTGCTGGAGGGGCAGTAGGGCCACAGGAGTGCAGTGCCTGCAGCCTGCAGCACGTTAGCGTGGATGGATTGACTCATCAGGAAGCCATATGTTGTGGGATTTCACCAGGGGGTTTGGGATGGTTCCCAAAACTACAGGAGTGATAGGCTGTGCCTTCAGTGGTGGATGTAATCATTATTTAAGTTAAAGCTGATGGTTGAAGGCTTCTTTTTTATGTTATTTTATTATTTTTTTTAATGAGGGCTTACTGGTTAGGATCGGTAGTCAGGAAAGGTATTAGCAAAAGAAAAAAATAGTGGTGCTGATAGACAAGTTTTAGGGGCTGGCATCTTCACAACAATTTTCTGCAACTACTTTTTCATGGCATAGATGGATCATGGATGGCAGGACAACAGGAGAAATAATTATTATTTTGACATTAAATATCCATGAAGATTCAAGATTCCAACCCAAACCGTTCTGTGATTCTATGATTCTGTGCTTCTGTGATGTGTCTGTATTCTGTATACGAATAGTTCTGTCAGTCCCAAAGGGAGCTGACTGTTTCATTTCCTTTGTGCAGCCCTGCTGCAGCCAGGTGTTTACTCCTAGAACTCACGGTGTTGCTCAGCTCCTGCCCACATCTCACTTCTTGGAAGGGAGGCAGATGTGGGCTGCAGCTTTGTGTCGGTTCACTGGTGTGTGGAGGCAGGGTGGCAAAGGGGTGCTCAGAAATGGGCCGCGTAGCCCTTGTGGAGTTCTTAACAGAGTTGCTGATAGATGATTGCATTTAACTTCTCTGGGCATGTCTGTTATCTCCCTTGTTTTCATACTCTGTGCAGTTCCTGGATCTAGCAATGTAAAAGATAAGGATAATTGAACTGTCAGAGTTTCTGGGATAGGAGTGCGGTGCTGCTGTGGCATCAGGGGAAACAGCAATGCTCTGAAATTAGCCCATATTCCACTATTATTCAGGTGTCTGTTTTCAGGAGCTTTCTTGATATTTTTTTTTCTTTGTGCACATTATTGTTTTTTGAATGACATAAAATTAGCCCCTTCTGGGTTTACTCTGAAAATAGCATTAAGAGCTTAAATGTTCAGTAGAAATGGTTATAAACCTACTGCGTGATTTAGAGGTCGCTGAGGGTTTCAGCTCAGCAAGTAAAGCGTACGTGAAACATCCCTTTTTCCAGTATGTAAATGGCATAATCATAAAGTAACTCCAGATCATGAGGCCAGAGTGTCAGTTTAAAGCATGGTGGTGGGAATGGTGGTGCTGGATGAGAGGCACCACTGCTGCAATGCACAGAGCCACCAGCACATGGATGTGTATATGTGCATATATGTGTGTGTGTGTGTATGCATACATACAGCAATCTCAGTTGTCCTCCATGTCAGGATATGGACAGTTGCAAGACATCTGGTAATGAGATGAGACAGAAATTCTGTTCTGTGAACCTGTGATTTAATCATAGGCAGTTTTCCTCTGCTTCTGTTATGATTTCTGTTACGATATACTTGCTGATCTTGCAGGCATTAACAGACATTTATTCTTCCTTACAGGCTCGTGAACCTGATCTACAATGGAAAAACTGCTTTTGTTTCTGCTGTTCATTGGCATAGCAGTGAGAGCTCAGATCTGCCCAAAGCGCTGCGTTTGTCAGATTTTGTCTCCAAACCTTGCGACCCTTTGTGCCAAGAAAGGGCTCTTATTTGTTCCACCAAACATTGACAGGAGGACCGTGGAATTACGGCTGGCAGACAACTTTGTTACAAATATCAAGAGGAAAGACTTTGCCAATATGACCAGCCTGGTGGACCTGACGCTGTCCAGGAATACAATCAGTTTTATCACACCTCACGCGTTTGCTGACTTGCGCAATTTGCGGGCTTTGCATTTGAACAGCAACCGATTGACTAAGATCACCAATGACATGTTCAGTGGGCTCTCCAATCTTCATCACTTGATACTTAACAACAACCAGCTGACTCTTATTTCTTCCACAGCTTTTGATGATGTTTTAGCTCTTGAGGAATTGGATTTGTCTTACAACAACCTGGAAACGATCCCCTGGGATGCTGTGGAAAAGATGGTTAGCTTGCACACCCTCAGTCTGGACCACAATATGATTGATCATATTCCTAAGGGGACCTTCTCCCATCTCCACAAGATGACCAGGTTAGACGTCACGTCTAACAAACTGCAGAAGCTACCACCTGACCCTCTCTTTCAGCGAGCTCAGGTACTGGCAACCTCAGGAATTATCAGCCCTTCTACTTTTGCGTTAAGCTTTGGTGGAAACCCTTTGCATTGCAACTGTGAGCTCTTGTGGCTGAGGCGGCTCTCCAGAGAAGACGACCTGGAGACGTGTGCCTCTCCCCAGCTGCTGTCGGGCCGGTACTTCTGGTCGATCCCTGAGGAGGAGTTCCTGTGCGAACCTCCTCTCATTACCAGGCACACCCACGAGCTGAGGGTGCTGGAGGGCCAAAGGGCAGCGCTGAGGTGCAAGGCCCGGGGGGATCCAGAGCCAGCAATTCATTGGATTTCACCTGAGGGCAAACTTATTTCTAACGCAACAAGGTCTGTGGTGTATGACAACGGTACCCTCGACATCCTCATCACAACAGTGAAGGACACGGGCTCTTTCACCTGCATCGCTTCCAACCCAGCAGGGGAAGCCACACAGACGGTGGACCTGCACATAATCAAACTCCCTCACTTGCTGAACAGCACTAACCACATCCACGAGCCTGACCCTGGCTCCTCGGATATCTCAACATCCACCAAGTCAGGCTCCAATGCAAGCAGCAGCAATGGGGATACAAAAGTCAGCCAAGACAAGAAGGTGGTTGTTGCTGAAGCGACATCATCTACTGCTCTGCTGAAATTCAATTTTCAAAGAAACATACCTGGAATACGCATGTTCCAGATCCAGTACAATGGCACTTACGATGACTCTCTGGTGTACAGGTATGGCACGGCCAGCCCAGCCCAGCCCCCCCCTGTTGCTCCACACTGGTTGCTGGTGCAAGCTTTTTGCTGCCCACTCCTCGGAGGGCTGTCAGCCTGCATCTCCTAGCCACAGCCCGGCTCTTGGCTGGTGGAGAGGGTAATGCAGATTGGGAAATGGCTGCGGGTTGGGTTATTTCTAAAGAATCCAAAACAGACCTCTGATCCTCTTTAGTAATCTGATTAGCAGAAGGATTGTGAAGTTAGATGAGCTAAGTGGATCTTAACGCGCTCAGTTTAATGACAGCACGGGGACGGTGCTGCCTGCAAACACATTTCTGCAAGCACACCCTGCTGCCATGGTGGTGATGCTTGGGAGGAGTGAGCATGCGTGGCCTGTGCATTGGGTGGCTTTGTTCTGAGTCTGGGCTGTAACCGTCACACCTTTCAGAACTGTTGTTTTCTTAATTTCATCTACAGTTGCTCTCAGGAAGGGCTTTGTCCAGACAAGCTGTGTGGGGGGAGCGTGGTGCTGCCCGCCGCCAGGGCAGGGCTGCGCTGCCAGGGAAGGGCTGGGAGGGGGCTGCGGCAACACGGGTTTGTTAACGCCGATGTCCTCGCCCCCAGGATGATACCTCCCACGAGCAAAACCTTCCTGGTGAACAACCTGGCTGCTGGGACCATGTACGACCTGTGCGTCTTGGCCATCTACGACGACGGGATCACCTCGCTGACCGCCACCAGGGTGGTGGGCTGCACGCAGTTCACCACCGAGCAGGACTACGTGCGCTGCCACTTCATGCAGTCCCAGTTCCTGGGCGGGACCATGATTATCATCATCGGTGGGATCATCGTGGCCTCGGTGCTCGTGTTCATCATCATCCTCATGATCCGGTACAAGGTGTGCAACAACAACGGGCAGCACAAGGCCACCAAGGTCAGCAACGTTTACTCGCAGACGAATGGGGCCCAGGTGCAGGGCTGCGGCGGGGCGCTGTCCCAGTCTGCCTCCAAGCAGGCGGTGGGGCACGAGGAGGCCGCCCAGTGCTGCCGGGCCGCCGGCGACGGCGCCGGACCCTCGCCGGAGCCCAGCCCTGGCCCGGAGGCCACCACTACCTCGCCCTCTCCTCACGCGTGGGCCGCCGGCGCCTCCGCTGCCCAGAAGCCGAAGCGGAAGCCGGGGCCAAAGCCCAGCAGCGAGCCGCAGAGCGAAGCTGCCACGAGTATCGAGTCCCAAAACACTAACAGAAATAACTCCACTGCTCTGCAGCTAGCTAGCCGTCCCCCCGACTCTGACCAAGGGGTCCCCACGTACAAAAGAGCACAATCCAAGCCAAGTAAGTTCCTCACCTTGCCGGCCACCACGTCCAGAGCCAAGCGCAGGCTGTCACTGGGCGGCGAGCTGCTGCTGTGCCGCTGCCAGCAGGACGCGGGGCTGTGCTCCCGGCGCAGCCTCTCCATGAATGGGATGCTGGCGCAGGCGGGCCGCTCCGGTGCGGAGGGCGGAACAGCGACGTTCTCGAGCTCTGAGTGGATATTGGAAAGCACTGTGTGACCTGCCTTTGGGTTTTTTTTTAAGTTTACCTTTTATTTCTCTGACAAACAAAATGCCAAACGTTGTGTGAAGTTCCCTCTCCTGGGGAATTGGATTCGGAAGTCCACTGTTGTCTCACTGAGTGATGGTTTGTCCATGCGGGGTTCTCTATAAGCCACCCAGTGCACACGGGGTTTTGTTTAGTTTCCATTTGGTTTTATTTAGTATCCAAACAGAAGGCAACATTCAGAGTTTAAAAAGAAAAAAAAAGGGAAAAAAAAAAAAAGGTTAAGGGGTGAAAAAAAGCATGAAACAGCACCAGTGCCTTCCCTGCTCTAGGACTGGCTTCCTGGTTCTGCGGTAGCAGAAAACGCAAGAGAGAGTTTTCACAGAAAAAGCCTTTTATAAAGGAAATGAAATTTCCTCCAAGCTAACAAATAACCACTTCTGGATCAATCAGTAAAATGATATTTTTTAAAATGGTCAGACTGTATATTTCTTTTCCGTGATAATGGTGTTGCCTTTGTTTTTAGGCA
Source organism: Lagopus leucura (assembly GCF_019238085.1). Lineage (NCBI taxonomy): Eukaryota > Metazoa > Chordata > Aves > Galliformes > Phasianidae > Lagopus > Lagopus leucura. The sequence goes on along the minus strand of NW_024962250.1, from coordinate 42,476,164 downwards.
GATGCTGTACAGAAACAACAACGCTGTGTTGTTCTCTTGTGTAAAATAAAATACTCACTCGGTACACCCAGCCAGCCTGGCAGTGACTGCCCGGGGCGCCCAGCAGTGTGCAGGGGATGCTGCTCCCTTCCTGTCCCCCGCCGCAGTATCGGTGCCACAGCTGGGAACCCCTTCCAACAGGACCGGCGCCTGATCGGTGGCTCCCTGCTTTGCGATGTGGAAATGGAATGTGTTGAGCTCCTGTGTGTGCCAGCACCTCGAGACAGCGGGGAGTGAGGGGCAGCAGTGGGCAGAGGCAAGGGCAGCGCTGGGGGCAGTAACCTCGCTCATTCCAGGCTTGCAGGGGCCTATCTCCTGTAGGCACTGTGGTTTGCATCTGTAGTCCCTGCGCACAGCGGGGTGGCTGGGAGATGTTCGCACCTTAACAGTGATGTGCTGCTTGGCTCCGTGCCCCTGGGACGCTGTCAGGCCACGGTGTCGGCCTTGAGCATATGGCAATAGGTGGTAACAGCTCAGACACCCCTGTTGTGAGGGTGAGAAATGTACTTCTGCTGCTCTGCTCATTCTGAAGAAAATTTGAAAATTAATACTAATCAAACTCATATGGTCATCACATTTAAATCAAAGGCAGCTTAACTGAGCCGTCTCAGCGCATTCTCAGATGCTAAACGCTGTTTTTTATATGGGCTTTGAGACCACTAAAGCGATAGAACAGTTAAATTTTACACCCTGCGTGCTTGTGCTTGAAGGAAGCACAGCCCAGCAGCTGTGTGCAGGTGCTCTGGCTCTCAGGCACACACACACATGCAGTGCTGGGCCCCAGGGCCGGTGTGGGAGAGTTGTCTCCTGCAGGGCATTGCGCTCAGGGCTGGGTGTGCAGAGCCTGCAGGTCGTGGTTGTGCTTTGCTCCAGCGGCTGCAGGAGCCGGGAACTGGAGGCGGGCTGGAAAGCACAGGGAAGGAAGAGGCTGTTTCTTTTTTAGAAAGCCCTTTTTCTTCCCTTTGGAAGTACAGAGACCAGAAAGGAAATGAAGCACCAAAATTAGAACTGCCCGTTTCCTGCTGGAAAAGCTAAAAAGAAATCCCTCCAGATTTCTCTGGAAGACCGCAGTCTTCTAGAGGGGGGCATACGGACAGAAATAGGCTCACAGCGCACCGCCAGAGTCCAAGTTATGGAAGGTTGAAAGTGAAGGCATGGTGAAGCTGGGCAAAGGGGGGTAATGGTCCTTGGAGGAGCTGGATGTCTGCAGCCGGTACCTTCACCTTACGATGGGTAAGGAGGCACCTTTCCGTGTGCTCTGCTGAGGTACTTGTCCTAATTGTGCGTTTTGAAAACATCAAATGGAAATGCTTTGTGTGTTGTCTAAAACTGGACGCGTGTCTGATGTCTTGTGAAAGTGCTGAACTGTTCATAGCTTCGGGGGGGGGGGTTATTTTTATATTTTTCATTTCTTACTCAAAGGAATCGATTTTCTAAATGCTGAAGCTGAGTAATCTATCTGCAGTACGTTTGTATAAGCAGCTTAGAAGGACCATATGTCACCGTGTTTTGTTTAACTCTGCGCTAACATTGCAGACCTGGGTGGCTTTAGGGCTCTGCTCACATCGGAGAGGAGCATCCCCTGGGTGTGCACGGGGTGTTGGTTCTGTGCCATCGCCACAGGGGTGAACATACAGCGGGATGTTCAGGCCTGGTTCATTCCAAGTGTGGGAAGCCTTGGAAAGGGGGAAATCTGTCCTTTCTGTTCTGCAAAACCAGAGCTGTAGCAGATAGATGCAGAAAAAAGTGCCAAGGTATCTTTTGATCAGAAGAGTGACACTGAAATATTTGTTCAGTGATGTGCTGGAAGTTTTCTAATTCTTTGGAAACCAAAACACTCATGTAAGAATCCCAGATGTGGCTTTACCCCATTGTGGTCACACAGTACTGTCATGCAGGGAAGGCCTTGGGGAGGGGAGTGGGCAGCCAGGAGCTGCTGTCCTTGAGATGAGCCCCTTTGGGCTGCACGAGTGAGTGTGCAGCACCCTGATGTAGTGTGCAGCACCCCAAGGCAGTGTGCAGCATCCTGACCAGCACCCTGCTGCTCGTGCTCTATGAAAACAGTCACCAACACTTTGGTTGTGGGAGGGTCTCTGTGTTTCACAAGCACCAGGCAAGGAGAAGAAAATTCAGAAATTCATTTATTTGTACTGAGATTTCTGACACACGCTTTCTCTTACGTATTTCTTAAATCCACTCCTAACCCTTTTTCGAAAACACACTCGTTCTGTTAAAGAGGGCTGCTTCAAGTTATGTTTGGATGGAGAAGCAGGGTTTTGTTGGGTGAAAAGCTGGTTGTGTTAGTTGTTCTCTGTGCTGCCTTTCTGCTGATGTTCTGGGCATGTTCTTGACGGTGAATATATGGTACTGTTCAGTTCTGGGTGCAAATGTGGCTTTATTTCTGCCAACGTGCTCTGGTTGCTGGAAACCTCTCCCCAGGCACCAGTGCAGATCTGCAGTAATGAGCAAAAGAGGCGTTGGGGCATGGGGACGAGTGTGGGGCGGGCGATGCCCCCAGTGCTGCAGAGCAGTGCTGTCCCACGGGGGCTTTGCTGTGTGTCACCATAGGGACGCATCCCACAGAGCCCTGCAGGAGCAGCAGGTGATGGCAGGGCCCATTCCCATTCTCCTGTGGTGAAGCCCCTCCAGCAGTCGTGTGTGGAGCAGTGCCAGCGCCGGGCCCAGTGGTTTCCTGCAGCCATCACTGACCCTGTGGAGCTGCTGGGGGCTGAGCTCTGCTCCGTGCAGCACAGAGATGTTGGCATTTCTCAGAGTACACCAGAACTTTGCTGGTCACCACCTTGTGCCTGTGTGTTGCAGTTCTGAGTCACGTCAGCCCAAGCTGTGGTGGATGACAGTTCTGTCACAGCCAGCTGTCCCTGTGTCTGTGTGTCCTGCAGCCGCCTGTCCCCGTGTCCCACTGCTGCCAGCAAATGCTGCTCACGTATCCTTGAAGAAGCACAGCGTGGCTCTTCCTGCACCATCTGCAAATGCACCCCGAGCTGCAGCAGGCGCTATGCAGAGAGGCAGTGGGGGTTTATCCTCAGTGATTGACCCAACAAGCAGAAGTAATGTCACAGCTGCTGTCATTTACTACTGCTTCTCACTAATTGGGAGAAACTGGAGCCTTGGAGGTACTGCTTGCAGAGTGGCAGCATTTGTCAGACTTACAATATCTCAAGAAAACGTACTGTCCTGTTCCTTTAAGGTGCTGTTGTAACAAGTGATGTGCGCTCACTCTCTAAAAGGAACAATAGCAGCTGTAACAGAGTAACACAATGCTTCTCCCATGGTAATTTAGGAAGTAATTTTAAGGTAGGTCAAAGTTCTGGTTTGAAAAAAAAAAAACAACAAATCACAGCAAGATCAATAGGGTCCTGCTTACTGAAACCATGCATCCAATGCTTTCTCTTTGAAGACATTTTTCTGCATGCCTTTTAGTTCAGTACTGGCTGTGACACAGATACAAGGATTGCACTGAGCTGCCCCTGCACTTGCTGAGTGCTGCAGCAGCATCTCCTGCCCTCTGTGCAGATGCACAAGCGTGCTCTTTTGTTACAGTGTGATGCAGGTGGCCGCATACCATCATTGTAAAGGAAAATGGTCTTCCTGTACGCAGAAACCCTTTTCCTCTATGAAACTAACGTTAGCAGCCAGAGCATCAGTGCTTTGCTAAAAGAGCATCAGCACCGTGGCTGTGCTGCCTCACCTGTGCAGGGTGCCTGCACCCACAGTGGCAGCCCCAGGTAAGTATTGCACTGCAGCACTGTCACCGCTGGCACATCCCCAGGGCACGCAGGAACAGCAGCACTGCAGGGCAGGCGGGGACAGTGGCTCTAGGCCTGCTGCCAAGCTGTGCTGCACTGTGCATGCATGCTCTGAATGTTGGACAAAGGCAGCGCTGGAAATAAGAACAAATGTGCCGTATTCTGTTTCTGCTTGGATGTGGTCGTGGCGTTGCTTTCATGGCAGCATGGATGGGACACAAGTGTGCAGGGTATGGGGTCTGGAATGGGTTAAAGCACCCACACTTTGCATCAGTAATGTGAGCCAAAAGGCAAAGCTTTCTGATCTTGCTGATAGTGAGTGCTAATGCCATTGATTTATTCACAAGAGCCAGGCTTGAAGGCTGATGCTGTGGCAAAAAGGAAGCTTAGCTTGCAAGGAAAGAATCTAAAAAAGAAAAAAGCAAATGTGGCAAATTGTTGGCTGCAGAGAGACGAGATTGAAGCTTTGTCTGTATGAAAATAAACAGAACAAGCTCTACTGCCTCTGTCATGCTGGAACAAGCCACGTCTGCCAGGTCATTCGAAGTTGTTACTCGGTTAGTATCAGCCTTCAGATTGCTGACAGCTGATATCAGTTCATGTGGATTGTTACCAGTCTGCCGGCAGGGACAGGTCAGTACTGGCTCAGTGCTGACCCGGGACTTCCAGCGTCTGGGAAGGGCTGGTGGCACCTCTGGGTCCCCCTGGCCTGCAGAGCCCTGCAGGGCCCCTCAGGAGTGGTGCTGAGATGGAGAATGGTGGCGTTCCTCTGTTTCTGCCTCCGTTGGTACCCAGAGTGAGGCAGGCAAGGAGAATGTTCACTGTGCACTGTGTATGGGGTGCACACACCTGCTGGGAGCTGCTGGGGCTGTTAGTGATGTGGAGATGCTGCCACAGCACGTCCTGATACTGTGGAGCCACACAGGCAACTGCTGAGTGCAGCGCGTTCTGGGCACAGAGCAGCACTGCAGCCCAGGGGAGCGTGGGACCTGGAGCTGCCTGGGTCTCCCTGCATCATGGGGATGTGTGCATGTGCCTATCTTGCACGGGAATTCAGTTTGGACAGGAAAATGAGAAAAAGAGTCATGGTTCCAGTGCAGCTCCCTTCTCCCCATGCTCACTTGGGCAGAGGGTGGTGGGCAGGGAGTCCTGCAGGCCCCGGTGCATGGCTGCAAACAGCTGGAGAGCTGTGTCCTGCAGCAAGCCATGGCCACATTTTGTGGTTTGCTTCCAGTGCTGAGAGGTAAGTGGGGCCGCGGGGCCGGCAGCAGCGAGGTGCAGGGCTGCAGTCACTCAGTGGAGCTGCAGGTCCCCACACTCCCATGGGACAAGACCAACAGTGTGGCTGCTCAGGGACAGATGGGCACACGCTACACGTTCTGTGCATGGTGACTTTTCACTTGCATGTAAGGCTGGCAAGGGCCAACGCTGGGCTCGTGCCCATCCACTGCTTCATGTTGGTATTTCACCTCTGTGCCACTTCCAATACTGCACAAAGAGGTGAAAACACTGTCGTAGAAAAGGGCTTTGCCTGTGGGGAGTCAGGAGTTCTCTAATTCTGGAGAACTGAATGTTCCCATTCCTTGCCATGGGTGTTGCTGTCCCTCTGTCCGTCCGTCTGTCTGTGTCAGTCATTCTGTCTGGAGGTTGCAGCACGGCGCTGGGCACTGTGGGTTACCCTCACTGTCTCTGTTCTCTCTTTGCACAGAAGCTGGGGCTGACCTGAAGGACACCCACACTGCTCCACTCCCTGAAAGCAGTTGCCCCAATGTGGTTATGCGGCAGAAAACAAAGCGATCCCAGTGCACCAAGGATTGATGCCACACCGTGCTCACACTGCCCAGACAATTTCTTCAAGTCACAGCTGAGGCCAGGAGGCTGTGGAGGTCGGCAGTGTTGGACAAACATTCCTTCCCAGCTCACAGATTCCCCATCTTCCATCTGCCACATTCAGTCTAAATACCTTTTTTTCTGGTGTCTGAGGTTTTTATAAAACTAACAATGAAAACTTGGGTGGCAACAGCTGCAGTACCGCTTGTGTCAAACGTTGCCAGTGGTGACTTCACAAACTGTAACCATGGTAGCTTACATCACTGTAACAAATAAATGTTTTACTACAACGGAGCTGGCACTGGGCTGATTCGGGGCAGCGATGCCTGCTGCGGCCGGGTGTTGGCACTGCACACTCCTGCAGTGCCAGCCATGCCCTGTACTGTGGGGTTGGAGCATGGGGGCAGCCGGGGGCCGAGCGGAGAGCTGCAGCCCTCCCACCCATAGCACTGCAGCCCCTGCCAGTCCTGTGCAGCACTGCTGGCTGCTCCCATCCACATCTTGCTTTTCAAATGGGATCAAGAGCTTTGCTTTCCTTCCCTCTCACTAAGAGTTTTACATGGCTTCCAGACATCATTGTCACTTCTGCAAACACCACAACTCATCAGCCAGCTTCAGCGTGGCTTCTGCAGGACAGCTGGTCTGTTTGTGTGCGTTGTCAATGGGCCACTGATGTTGCTGCCCATGCTCTGCTGCCCTGCCATACCTCCCAAGGCTCACAACAGCAATCAGTCACAGCAGCAGCTGTCACACAGGGACAGCTGCATCTCCCCATGTTGCCCTAAGCTGCCCCCAGAGCACCGTGGGCTCTGTATGAGGCTGTCTGGGGCAGGTTGAAGGCCCTTGGCTGGGCTGTGAAGCTGCCAGGCTGAGCAGTGGACACAGGGCTCACCCTGGGGTTGGGGATGTGCAGGAGACACTGGGTCTGGCCTCCAGAGCCAGGGGCAATGGTTGAGGCAGGACCCTGCAGGAAAGCAGTGTGGATGTGCTAAGGGGACACCCAGCAGCGTGGTCAGGAATTAGACTCGCAGCTCGAGTTGTCTGGGGTTTTTCTAGCACTGCACACAGCCTCAGCCTGAATTTATATGGATTACACTCACAACAGGTGATCGTAATGCACGGATGTACAACCAATGAATATACAGATGATTACTATATTCGAGAGCTTGGCTTATGCAATTATTGTACTAGAACAGAAAAGGACACTCACCCTATCCTGGGCTCACATAGGAAACTCCAGTAGAGTGGATCTCCAGAAGAGATCCTTCCCCACTGGCAGTCAGCTCTTAAATGGGTCTAGGAGAGCTGCAGCCAGGCTTCACCCCTTCCAGCAGCACAGGAGAATTGCCTTCACCTGTGCTCCTGTGGCTGACTCAGTGCTCACCTCAGGTGATCAATCAGAGGTTCAGGCTGTGATTCAGTTGTTCCCATACAACAGAGCAGTTGGGTTTTCTGGAAAAGGAGGAGCCCCAAACAAACCAGTTTTCAAAAATATGTTTGATGAAAACAGTTCACAACTGCTCACACCTTGCAGATGCAGGTGCTTCCCCAGCCTTGCAGCACCGCTGCCTTTTCCCCCCAGGAAGCAGATGGCAGCCCAGGCTGCAGGACAGCCCAGCAGAGTGCAATGTAATTCAGGGAAGGAATGAGAGGTGTTTTCCTCCTCTGGACATTCTGCATTGGGCTGCAGAGATGTTTTAGCCCTTATAAAACAACAAGCTCAACATTCTTCCTGCAAAGTCTGTATCAGCTCTCAGGATTTCGTTTCCAGTTAATGTTGTGTTATTACTCTTATTTGATGACTTCAATTTCAAGCTTTCATGCACATAGTGGAGCAGCTTTTCCCTTGCTGATGTTTTTTTATGTCCTTTTAATTAATTGTCAAGGTAAGTTCCACCTGTCAGCTCAGTATTAGTTAGAAATCTGTGTGTCACTGTGGTCAGATTTGCTGAGGTTGTGAATCAGGTTTTGCAAAAATACCTACAACGTCTATGGAGCAGAGTGTGCCAGCTGCACGCTGTCATCAGCAGTCTGCTGCTGGACCAACAACAGGGGACAGCTTCAGCACGGATGGCTTAATGGCATTCCACCCGTACAATAAGGGGAGAGGAATAGCATCATACCAACAGGCAAAGATGGCCTGCTGAAAAAAGATAGGATTTGGATGCTTAGTGAAGAGTCAAACAGATGCTGCTGAGAAAGCCCAAAGTAAGTGGGCCGCCAGCAGCACTGCCTTTTCCCAGCAGGTGCTGCCCTGGCCAATGCTGCCTGTATCTGCTGTTGTGTGAGTGGGTGGTGGGACGTGGGCTGAGGGGCATGGGCTGCAGGGACCCCTGATGTCCCCCGTTGCTCACAGCCACGTTTGCCCAGCAGAGCAAGGAGTGCATCAGCAGAAGCACATGGTCAGGACAATGCATCTGCAGCCACCGAAGAGCAGTGGAAATCAGAGTGGGTAGAAGAGATGAGCACGCAGCCCTCAGTGAGCCCAATCACCGCTGCCCAAAGCACCCTGAGGTGAGGATGGTCGGTGGCAGCCTTGGTGCCTGTGCTCAGCTCCTGCACTCCAGTGGTGCCCCAGGGAGAGCTGCTCAGGAAGTAAACTCTTCTTTCACAGAAATCTGCAGACCTACCACAGTCCTGTTCAGCTGTTGTTGTGTCTTGGTTTGTTTTTATTTTTTTTTTCAATGGGAGACAAATGAGTTGAAGAAAAATTTGTAGTCGGAGAAAAAGGAATCCTTTGAGCAGCTCAGGACTGTCTGCAGGCAGCCCAGGTTGGAGCAGATCTGCAGCAGGGATTCCTGTCTGCATTAGCCATGCTCCACGTGCACATCACTTGCTGAAGCCTCAAGCTGTACCCTTGCATGGGCACAGGCCTTCTTCCTTTATGCCCCACCACATGTGTGCTGCTGCCAAGGGAGTGGGTGCAGCTCTGCTTGCCATGGTGTGGCCCTGTCGGCTCACAGCTGGTTTGCAGCATGGGCCAGAAGTGCCCCTGGGAGCATTGCTCTGCACTGTGAGCCTCCTGTTCCTTATGCCCCTCCTCATAAGCCTCCATCCTGCTGCATCCACGACAGCGTCACCTTCACAGCTCTGCACACAGCTCTGAGGAGAGCAGCTGTGGGTGTTGAGGGTGCTTCCTTAGTATTAAACAAGACTGAGTTTAGCAGACTCTTCGAACAACATTTGACTTTTTTTTCCTTTTCATATTTTTTGATGTCTTCAAAGCTGCAGCCATGGGGTCACTTCAGGTGGCCCCCAAGCTGTCCCCCCAGCACAGCAGCCGGCAGAGCAATCCCTGCAGGGGCCTGGGGCCAGCTCATGGCCCAGGAGGGAACAGGAAGGCAGGAACCACCTCCTACCTCTGCCATGGGTAGCTTCAACATGTTTCAAAAGTGTTTTTTGACCAAATGAGTGATGAGAACTCTGAGAACAGTATGGGAATGTGGAAACAGCTCCCCATGTTTTTTTGCTGTCATTGAAGTGGATGTGCCCAATATTGCATCGCACTGAAGGTGGCTCTTCAGCTGCCACAACTGCAACTCACTGACACCAGACACGAGGAGCTCCTTTTCCTGCGGTGATGAAGACTTAAACCAAGAGATCAAACATACAGTTTTAATATGGGTAATTTTATGAAAAACAAAACCAAAACAGCCTGATCTGGGAATAAAGCCAAGCAGACGTGGAGAATTCCCAGCAGGGCTTGCAGCTCCCAAGGCATGGACAGCACACAAGGGAGGTGGACCAGAGCTCTTCTGGAGCATGGTGGAGTGTGGCTGCTGGGTGCAGGCAGTGGGCGCTGCCAGCTGTGTGCCTGTGCTCCCCCCAGCTGCGGTGCTCAGCGGTGCTGGGGCAGTGGGAAGCCTTCAACCCCTGGGCACCTTCTGAGATTCCACACGCTTTCCAGAAGTGATCTCTAAATTCTCATATATACATGCTATCTGAGGCAGATTGGTTCAGCTTTGACACAAGGCAACAATGATAGATGTCAAACATGCTCCCAAGGAGGCTACAGAGACAGATAAGATAAGGAGGAATGCAGCATGCTGCTGTCAGTGCCTGGCGTAGACATCTCACAGCAGATTAATGATCTTGCAGCCCCTTATTTTTCCGTTATATTAGAAATAATGTCATCCTTTCAAGTTACAGTATCCACTGCTGTACCTATGCACAAACTTTCGAGTTACAGTAGTTGTACAGCTCTGAAACATCCATTCTTTCCTCAATCTGGAGTATTCATCCCTAAAAAAAGTCTGACCTTCAAAGTCCCAGAACCTGAAGGAATTTTAAAACTCATTGAATTCCACATGTCCAGCCCCCACCTGCTCTGGTGTGTGCTGCTTCATCAGGAACAGCACAGAACACGCTTACCCCTCCTCTCGTTTCAGTCACTCCATCATCACACTGTATTTCAGTTTCAGCAGCTTTGCCATTTCCTTGAAGGACAAACACGCTGCTGGGGCGTCCCAAGGCAGCACATCACCGTGCCCAGCAGTGATGCTGCTCCGCAGCCTTTGTGGTTACCATGTGCAGCCCACACAAACAGTGTGCTCTGACAGAGGAGGGAGACAAGGGGCTGTGGCTGCCACAGAACATCTGTGTCAGGGGAGACCCTGGGAACGGGGCACAGCCAGCAGAAACACCTCTGAAACCCCTTCTTATAGTGCTGCTATACAGATTGGCTCCAAACTCTCCCCCTCTCCCCTCAAAAGAAGGGCAAACCTGGAAAGGAGAAGGAACAACCCTCATAAGCAGACATCTCAAGTTTAGCTTTTACGATAGGCTTGGGCAACGAAGTGCAATGAGCCCAGTGCCAGCCAACGAGCAGCACCTGCTGCAGGCATATAAATAATAAGGATGAAAGAAGGCAGCTACTGCAGCTCTTGGTGTGTTGCAAAGCCAGCACAGTATTTGGGTGTGTTCGTGGGGCTGTGCCTGGGTCCATCCTTGCTCATAAAGGTGTACATGTGTGTGCATCTGTTCCCCTGAGAGGAAAAGACAGGCTGCAGAAAGGAGTCATTGTCCTGAGGTACGCCCTGGGCAGCCTCCTCTGAGAGAAAGACAAAGACAGGTTTAGTGCTGATACTTTGCATGGCTTTTGTGAACAGCTTTTTTCAGATTCTCTCTTACCCCCATAAAGGGGAACTACTGACAGTAGAGCTCTCTACAGTAATGCAACTCAGCTCCTGGGTTTTTGGGGAATTAATGGACTGTAGGAAGACAGAGCTCCATTGCGGTGTGGTTTTGTGCACTGGTGTGAAAGCTACTTCATGCACTTAAGCTTCTGATGATTCACAAAGCTGAAAACAGCTCAACCTTCCTGCATCCTGCTTTCATGTCTCTGTTGTTCCCCAGCATGAGGGGAGGCCGTACAGCTGCTGGGGTCTTGGTTCTGGTTGGCACTCAGCTCTGAACTGCAGCCTGAAGCCTTTTGCTTCCCCTAGCCAAACCAATGCTGCTTTGCTTGCTCAGCTCTGGTTTCCCTGTCTGGAACAGTTGGGATGAGGGGTTTTTCTCTTGTGGCCCTGCTGGGTTTTACTCTTTGATCTCATTCCGCATCTTGAGGGAGAAGGGGCCTGGCAGTTCAGGGCAGTCTGGGCAGTGAGCTTTTATTTTTCCTGCATCAGCTGCTGTGTGAACACCTAAGAGAATGTTAATTTTGTAATCAAACAAACAACAAAATAGCAACATAAACAAAAGAAAAACACTTGCAGCTTTCTTAGAATGCCCCAGCTCTGACCCAGCAGAGCCCTCCCAGCAGCTCAGCGCAGCCCACCTGCACGTCACGCTGGCTGCATGTGTGAAACTTTTGCAGTCATTAAGTGGGGACTGTATGTGACACAGCACAGACACAGGGCCCTCTCTGGTGAGTAACTGCGTTGCAAAGCACTGCTGCAGGGAGCGCTGGTTTGGAATATGCAGTGTTGCTCTTCCTGTTACTGTGATGCTGCTAAGATGATGTGGAACTGCGTTGAATTCCGTTTTAAATGGCGTTGAAATGCATTTTTTTATTTGTCTCATGTAAGAGACAAATGTAATGTACAATATCTTTTCTCCATTACTCCACAGAGCTATGTGGAGTCAGGAGCTGGATCGGATGGTCCCCGTGGGCCCCTTCTAACCCTGGGCGTTGTGATTATCATTCTGAGGCCGGTGAAATGCAATAGCACATGAGTCCCTGTGCCGTGTGCTCTAAGCCCTGAAAACTGTGTGCCTGGTCAGGCTGCTGGGATAGCACTGCAGGAAATGGCAAAAGCTGACGTGGGCATGGCCATCAGCTCTGCAGGTGCAGCAGCTGGCGGGCTCTGTTCAGAAACCAGCTCAGGTTTTCTTACTTCTGCCCACACAGCAGCAGAGTTCCAACCTTCTGCTGATTGGGGCACAAAGACAGGGACAGCCTTTCTGCCTGCTGCTGTCCCAGCACAGCTGGCACACATTTTGCAGGGCATCACGTGCTTGGTTCTGCTTTGCTCCTGCTGCATTTTCACTTCATGACTACCCATCCAGCTGCTGTATATTTCTGCCTTCACCCCTCCAAGTAAACAACAACAGGAGCTGATGTTGCATGGTGGCAGATGGAGCCTAGGAAGTGCTGTCTCTGCTCAGTGTTTGCGTGGTACAGAACAAACACTGGCAGCACTTACTGATCTTTGGAGAGATCGGTGCCAGCTGCACGTGGAGAAGATTGCTGCTGTACCTCTGCCACGAGGAGCCTTGTGCAGCACCACACCCAAGAGTGCAAAGGGGATACACTGATGTATCCCCACTGATGCAATGCGGTGCTGTCTGCATTACATTCTGTGCCACGGCAAATGCTGCGCTGAGGAGTGGCCCAGGAGGGGCCCAGGACTGGCAGTGGCAAGGAAGAACCCAGCTGCTCCCCTGCCTCTGACTGCCAGGGGAGAAGTGGTCCCAGCTCAAGGAATGGGGACTGTGGCAGGGCCTGCAGGGGCCTGTTGATTCCCCCCATCCCTGAGGTCACAGGCACTGCCCCCTCCTCCCCAGTGCCTGGGCAGCAGTAGTGCTGGCAGTGGTTTGGCAAAGGGAAGTCTCAATGTGGTTGGCAATGTCTTCAAACCATGCGGGTCCAATGGAATGGGGTGGCACGAAAGGAAGACTTGCAGAGGGCTGTGTATATGCTTTGGTACTGAGACTGTCCTTCATTGTTGCCGTGTTCATCCTGGCTTCAGACCTTGCTGCTTTACCACTAAGATTCTGGGCAGGCTCAGCACTCTGCCTCTGAGCAGAAATGCAATGCCAGCTTTTAAGCTTTTTAGAACTCAGTTCTTCCCCCGTTTTCTATTCCGTTTCGCTTTATAAGCCCCTCATAGCCCAGATTAGCAGCCTGCTGTGGTGTTGGGTCCTGGTGGTGGGGCTTATCCTGGTGATGCTGTCAGCTCTGTTCACCCCGGAGCCCCGCTGTGGAATCCAGAGAAACAGCAGTGAGGGATCACAGCTCTATTTTTACTCGTTGTTTGCCTTTCGTGGCAGTGCAGGTGCTGGCTGGGATGGGAGTGTTCACACAGCTCAGCCCACGTCGAGGTATTTCTGTGCCAGGGGAATGTGTGGGCTCCGCCAGAGCTCCGCCAATGTCTGGCACAGCACAGCCCTCTGCTCATGGCTCTGCAGGGGAAACCCCACTGCTCCTGTAGGCACTGGGTATGTGCTGACTGCACTGTGCTGCATCAATGCCTGTGGTCGTGCCCTGCGGTGGGTGAACAGTCAGGGACGGCAAGGGCTGGAGGTGCTCATGCATCCTGTGCCTGGAGCAGTGAGCCCCAACACTGCTGGCAATCAGGGTGATTCCTTATGATAAACAGCTGTGATAAAGAACAGGAGGGCTGGTGGATTTCTGGAGTTGTTTGTCAGCGCTCTGCTTGATTCCTTGGTGGTATCTCTGATCCGGACAGGCTGCAGATCCAAAGAAAACTGAGCGAAGAGTGAGGTTTTTGGCACCATCTGAGGATGATGGGAGATGTGGCCTTGCAAAGAACATGCGTCCAGAGTCCCTCACAGCTGGTCCCACTGTGCGCCTGCCAGGGGACAGCACTGTCTGCAGCGGGTGGGTGTCCCAATAAAGAGTGAGAGATTCCATGTTTGGGTGGCACATCTCCCAAGAAGTGGCACTTTGGGACAGAGGGCTTTAAAATATGGTCACACTCTTTATGTATGTTTAAAAAGAAAAACTGGGGGTGGAACGTGTGAATCAGAGGAAAGGAATTACCTGCACTGTGCCCAAGAGAGAAGCAGAAACAAAGTGTGGGTGAGGGGAGCAGAGATGGGAGCTGTGTGGGGCAGTGGCTCTGTGGTGGGGACTCCAGTGAGAACAAGCACCTCTTTGAGCAGGAATCCAATTCTGGAAGGAAATACAACCGAGAGCCTCTCACTCTTTGCCTAGAGCGTGCTGCTCCTGCCTCTGCTGCTTTGAAGTAACTTCTGTATGGCTTGCAGAGTGAGCAGTGAGTCAGTGGATGCAGTCTTCTATCCCAGTGTGCCACCTACAAAGCTCCTGGAGGTGTCTCTGAGAGAAGAACGTCTTGAATCACACCAGCAGTCTGTTCTGAGGTAATGTATGGGAGTTCAGCCACAGAGGGAATGAGCAGTTTGTTTAGGAGGCAAATACATACAGGTGGGCACTGACAGAGCAGTAACCTCAGCCAGTCCCCTCCAGCCGTTTTGTTACTGCACACAGTGCTTGGCGAGGGGCTTTCCTTGCTATCTGTCGTGGCTGCAGCCCCACTGTGTCACTTTGGGCTTGTTTGAAAGATGCTGATGGTAACAGGGAACAGTTTTGAAGGACAAAGTGTGAGTTCTGGGGCCCCTTTTTAAACATAATTAAACCATGGTAATGATAACGTGGGAACCAGTGATGCTGCAGTTGAAAATCTTGGGAGACGAATCCTGGCCACCGCAGGTCCCAGCCTGTGCAAACCCTCTGGTTCAGACGCTGCTGGGTCTCGGCTCCTAACATCGTGCTGAACTGCTTCCTGGTGGAGCAGCAGGACAGCACTGAGCCGTGCAGCACAGAGCCTTTGTGTGCCTGCTGAGCTGGTGTCCACTCGTTCTTCACTGCTCCACAGCCGCTATTTGGAATGTTGGCTGTTCCACCTGGGAAATAGTTGCTGTTGTCTTAATGATTCTTCCTATTTGGCTCTTATGTCAACAGTAAGTGAGGAGCAAAATTAAGTGTCCTTAATAGGCCCTTGTGGGGATCTTATCAAAAGGCGTTTACGACTCTTCTCTTTCCTTTTGCTTTAGATAAAGAGCAGCTGTAACACCCAACAACGGACTGTCACAACGCTGACTGCCCTCTCATTGTGAGGAATGCCTCAGAGGATTTTTCAGAGACCGGATCTTTTGTGAAAAAGTTTTAATTTGCGATTGCAATGGTGGGTGCAAGCAGGAGCACCTGCTGTGAGAAAAACGAGCTCTTCTATCTCCTAGTTCTCGCTGCTGAGTCCCTCCCCTGCTGCCAGGTTCACGTTCTTGGTGCACACATCCCCAGGTAGTTGACAAAGTCCATCTCTCTTTGTTTCTCTAAGTAAGCAGAATCCACATATTGGTTGCCAAGCCAGTGTCTCGTGCCATAAATCTTCCAGATCGGTTTGCTGCTTCTTACGCAGCTCTGGGTGCGAATGTGTCTTGCAGCCTTTCCCTTTGGCTGCCCATCCTCCCTCCAGTGATCTCCCCAAGGCATGATAGCGCACAGATTAACACCCAGCCAGTCTCCTCTCTCAAAAATACACATAGTCTGTTCTTTAACCACAGAGGCCTATTTTATGTCAAGGGCCCTGAGGTGTGTACAACATTCTATTCTACAAAACCAGTGCCATCTCCCACACCACAGCACTGCCCGCAGTGGAGCCGGGGTAGCGGTGGGGCGGCTCAGTCGGGGCAGGGTCTGTGCATCGCTCCTCCCCGGGGAATCAAACCCTGCGGTGCCTTCCAAAAAGTGACATCAGCGAGAACAGAGCGGGTCTGGCTGGAGGTGGTGGAGGATTCCATGCTGGGATTTTTGGTGAGGAGAAACTAGGCATGGAGCAAGTTTATTTCTGGTGGATCGCGCTCGCACGGTGAAATAGCCGGGCCGTGTTCTTTCTGGAGCCAGGCAAAAGCATTCCTGCCCGAGGGGCGACCCGTGCAGCCCCATCGGTGCCGCAGCGCAGCCCGAGCCCCCCGGCCCAGAGGTTCCCCCCGGGGCAGCATTTCCACGTCAGATCCACGCGTGCGGCTCCAGCCTCGCCCGGCTCTTTGTTCGCTGATAATTACCGCTAAATAGGCTGCTGCTCATCCCGCTGCTATTCGCTTCGCCTCTCTTCCTTCTCCCCAGCTGCGAACCTGTGCTTGAAGCAATAACTGTGTTTAAGAAATAATAGAGTAAGTGGGAGGAACCGGTGCTTCTTTCTGCTTTTCCAGATCATCTGTGTTTGATGTGAAAAAGAAAACTGTCTTCTTTAACGGCTCTCCATCCCCCGGTCATTTAGTTCCTCTTTCCTGGGATAGCTCCCTTTGCTTTAAGTGCGTCTCAGCATTACTCATCCTTACGCCCTATTCAGAATCAATGAGGCGGGGAGAAAAGGGAGATTTACATGAGAAGCAGTATTTTGTGTATTTTCGCGCAGTTCTTGGAGCGTCCCCAGACGATGATCGGGGCTGTTTCACGAGCAGGGTACCCAGCCCGTCTGAGTTCTGTTTTAGACGAATCTGCCTTGTTCCTCTCCCCGTCTGGCCCCGCGTTCAGCTCCCTGAGCTTTCCCACTGCTGTGCTCACTGATACCGAAGTCATTGCAAACACTTTTCCCATCGGAACGCGTTAGGCAAATAATTCACCACCGTAGTGCTTTTTCACGTGTAGGCTTCTATCTTACACGGCTTCGCTAAGATGAAGTGAAACTTCCCCCAGCGCAGCCCGGGAGACCGAGCCTGGCAGCAACGGGGATGGACGGGAGGATCAAAGCGCTCCGGGTGCGAAACCCAACCCGCCAGGGTTTGGAGCAAAGCTTCCAGCCGGCTCTGATGGGTTACAGTTGTACTTTACTGTCTTATGTTCAAAAACCTTTGACGCTAATGCTGCTAATTATAGATACTGTGCTGTAAAATGTGGAGTTTTGAGTATCCTTCGGTAGAAAGTGTTCGGAGAACTGAAAAAACAGACGGGCAAAGGGGTCTGCGTGGTGCTACAGCAAGTCACAAGCCCAAGCTGAAAGGAAAGGCAATTGTAATCCCTTTGGAGCTGTTCTGAACCAGTGAACACGGACGGACCCTCAAGCGTGCATCTCGGTGCTGTGAGCTGTTGTCCCCGGTGGTGTCTGAGAGCCGCAGAAATGCGGCACTGAGGGGCACAAGGGGGGGAGGGGAACCTTTAGGTCACAGTTTGAACTGGCAGTGGAGCACCTGTGAAGGGCTGTGGCTGCCCAGCGAGCACAGGAACGTGGTTTGCAGCTGTGCTCCACAGCTGAGCAGAACGGCCGGACCCAGAGAGGAGCCTCCATGGGCTCATATAAGAGCCAGCCACTGGAAAGACAATCTCTTGGATCTGGGCAGCTTTCTGAGGAGGTGTTCTGTGCAGCCTAAGAGCCCCTTCACCAGTGGGGTGAGTGCAATTCTTCTTTGTCTTCCTGCTTATGGCTGTTGGCCTACCTGTGAATGCTTTGCTCGGTGCTGCCAAGAACCTTTCAGAAGAATTTAGCTTCTTCATGGGCAGAACAGGGGATGTTGTGGGGTGGGTTGGAGTTGGACTCGGTGATCTTAGAGGTCTTTTCCAACTTCAGTGATTCTATGATGCCAACAGCACTATACTGTGCACTTCTCTTAAAGGATTAGTATTTACACTGTGGGTAGTATTTACATCTGTGGGTAGCTCCAGGTGAGTTTGAAGCTGGGATCAGGACTCGGGGTGCTCCTCCATACCGCTGCTCCAAAAGCTTTCCTCAGGATGGGGTGAGCCTGTGTGTTCTCTGAAGTGCTGCTGCCAATGTGGTTGGGGTGAGGCTACAAGTGCATTGTGATTAAAAGTTTAATAAGTCAAAGGAAGCTCTTAATCGGTACCAGAAAGAGCCTTATTTGTAAGATACAGCACTGCATACTGACATGGCAGCGTGAGCTTTCTGAATTCCTATTTTTTAAACAGTGTAACTTTAACGGTGAATGAGTGTGACTGAGCGCAGCTCTGGTTACTGCTCTCAAGATGCAGGTTCTGCCTTCATGCTGTGCTCTTTGCTCGCTGGTGGTGAAGGGTGAGGGCAGTGCTCGGGGCTGAGCTTGTGCTGCGAGCAGCAGCGGCTGGTGGTGGCTCCTGCCCCCCGGGCCGGTTGTTCCTGCTGTGGTTATTCCTAACTAACCGCGATGCAGGTGGTTGCATCCTGGGGCTGCACCTCTGGTTCCTGCAGAGCTGCGATGGAGTGGATGCGTGCAGTCTGGCTCCCTGCTCCTTCCTCCTGTTGGAAATATCCACATAATTTTGTCAGGACGGTATCTCTGATGAAGCAGATTTTATTCGCGATTGCAATGGCGGCGTCCCGCAAGCAGGACATGGCAGCCTTTAGACCCTGTTTTCTCCCCCTTGCCTCCCCCCTCCCCTGTTTCCCCACTGGCTGGGTACTCCAGGTTCACAATCTTACAGAAGGTTTACATTTGCTATTTACTTGTTCCTTTATTCGTTACCTGGTTACCTGGTGTCAGTCAGCAGCCGTCCTGTTGTTTCCAAGCTGTCTCGGTGCTCTCCTTGTATTGATATGGTGATTTTCTTTAAGGTCGTCGTTAAACAAAGAGCACTGGGGATGATGTCAGGCCTTCCCATGTCTCTTCAGGCGCTTCCTAGGACAGGCCATGACTGTTCTCTGGTTTGCTCTGGTGCAGGATATTCTTGCAGTGTGTGTGACAAAATATACATATATACACCTCTCTACAGAGTGTGCATTCCTGGGAAGGTTCGTCTAGAGCATCAGTGATGTAAGCAATCAGAGATCTTCCCCAGGATAAGTAGAAGGACTCCCAAAAAGAACTATGATAGCAGAGATCATGAAATAAAAATAATATTATCCAATTCTAATGCAGAAACAACATTTGATTCCCACACTCCTGGGGCTGTCTCCTCCTTCCCTGGGCTCCCGAGTAACTTGAGGTGCCTTCTCCTGGTATTTTTCTCCAGACAGTTAACTACCCGATATCTCATTAAATTTAAATGTGCTGTTGCTGAGTAGAGCCATGGGCTCTGTACCGGCAATGCAGCACAGCGTCAGCCTTGCATGGACTTCCTGTGGTGCAGGTGACTTCAGCCCGTGTTCTGTGGAACAGCAACCACCCTGTGGCTCAGTGCTGGCTGCCTGAATGTCCTCCGACATCGGCTGGGCTCCTTTCTGTTAATTACTTGCCAGTGCTGTCAGGAAGGGCTGCTGGCCCTGCAGGTGCCCCTGCCCATGGGTTGGTGCTGGGAGCTCTGCTGCAGAACCCCAGCCAGCAGGGTTGGCTGTGCTTTTAACGATTGATTTAAAATAAGGATTGGGTAATTTGGAATGTAGGTGTTAGTGCTGTTGTAACTGGATTAATAACAACTGGCTCTTGTATTTTGATTAGGCCAGTAAAACACTAATTAGAAGAGCAATAATTTCTTGACACCTTGGATGCGTGCTCCCATTTACCCATAACAAGATTTTGAGTATGACGAATGCAGTGGATATACTTTTATGGGAAGCCATAACACTTCCTCTGAGGGTTCACAGGATGATTCCAGCTAATTGTCCTTGACTTAATTCTAGAGAAAACTCTCAGCTGTCACATGAAGAGACAGTTCCAGGCATGGCATGTGATTGTTAGTGAGGTAACCTGCCAGAATTTCTGTGAAGTTCTGTTTAACGTTTTGGGTTCCTCCGTTGTTCCCGCTGATGCGAGGCTGTGGTTATCATCATGGTTATCATCGCAGTGTCATCTGCCTGCAGCACAGCCTGTCTCCTCACTTCTTGGTGCAGAAGCAGCTCCTAATTTCCTAATTGCTGGATTAATGTTTTGAGCTGTGAAGTTAAACAGAGGCAGGACGTGGCACAATGGGCCAGCTGCGGAGCGGCAGCGCTCTGCCAAGGGAGAGGCAGCGCCGCCAATTATGTGG
Source organism: Lagopus leucura (assembly GCF_019238085.1). Lineage (NCBI taxonomy): Eukaryota > Metazoa > Chordata > Aves > Galliformes > Phasianidae > Lagopus > Lagopus leucura. Next base: position 42,456,424 of record NW_024962250.1, on the reverse strand, counting down.
GATCCTCAGCAGCCTTGGTTCATAATTTGCAGTCCATTCACTGGGATTATTTCACAAACACATAAAAGCAATCACTTGGATGTGATTATTCACACACATGGAATACATAAACATCGAAAATGAGATTTATGGATCTTAGTGTGACAACTCTGCTTTCCTTGCTTACTGAAGCCCCCCTTTTTTTTTAATTCCCCTTTTAGCGTTTCAATGAAGACAGATTTTAAGACCTCAGGATATGGATAATCATCCTCACTGTCTGATTTCTATTACCTTCTGTGAAGAGCCTACAGAGCTCTTCTTGCCATTGAAGTTTTCTTGTACTCTGTGTTGGAGGCTTTTTTGTTAGGAAAGCAGATGCAGAGCAGGCAACAGATGCAGTCACAGAACTGATGTTTTGCAGATCCTTTAACGTTTTCCACTCATACTGATGCAAAACCCATGATCAGGTTGTCAGACTGCTGACATACGGATCTGTGCAGTCTGTCAGGAGCAGAGGAGCTGGGACAGTGAGCCAAACGCAGTGGGATGTGGGGAGGAGTGAGAGCGGATGCATGGAAATGGGGACGCTCCCCACCAGCCCTGATGGCATTGCACCTCATCCTATGATGCTAGGATGGCACTCAGCTGCAGGGAGCTCCTTGTTGCTCCCCAGGAGCCGTTCCAATGCTGACATGTAGCACTCTACAGGTGCTGAAACTGAAGTTGTAGCTGGCTAAATTTGTTCAAAATCTCACGGTTTGGGTAAATGAAGGAAGTTACCAGGCGTCTGAAAGAAGTGCAGTGATTGCACTCTTGTGCCAAAGTCCTGTTGCTATTATTAGCACGAGAAAGCAAACCTGAGAGTGGGGCAAAGCTGGTGGCTACAGGGTCTTGTTCTTTTTTGCTGTGGACACAGTTGTGAATGGTGGGAGAAGCATGCAGAAACCCCACGTGGAGAGTAAGGTTTGGGCTGAGAGGATCTTGAGGAACTGGGTGGCCCCAGCTTTCTGTGGGGCTCCAGGAGATTTGTGGTGTATTCCAGTACTGCTGATGCTGCAGGTGGGGCAAACAGAGGCTGATGGCAAAGGTCCTTTGGTTTACTGTGTGCTGACTGCAAAGTTCCAATAGCCACATATTGTGGAACAGAAATGGTTTAGTGAGCTGAGATACCTCATAGTGGGAAATCTCATAGCACTTCTATATTATTTAATTCCTTGAGAGAAATGCTGCAAATTCATATAAATTTGTTATTTTATAGCCTTCTTGTCTCCTTGCAGAGTGTGGCCCCAGGGCAGGCACTGTGCCTCAGCTCACAGCTGATGGATGCGCTCTCCTTAACTTGCTGATGTTACAGGAAAGACTCATTAATTGCATTGAGGGCTGATGGGCAGTGGCTGAAATGTGTTCTGATTATCTAGAAATGGTGCTATACAGGCTGACATGAGGTTGTTTTTTTTTTTTTTTTTAAAAGGGCTGCTCCTGGCAGTTGTCCTCTGTGCACACACTGAGACCGGCTCTGCTCAATGCATGCTGCCAACCGGTGTGGGATGTAGCAGCAGCTCGGTGCACAGTGCTGCTGTGTGTGTTCTCAGCAAGCATCACAAGATGATACTTTGGCATTGTACATCTGAAAACAGCTCAGCTGAAGCCTAGGGAGGGACTGAGGTGTGCTGCTGAGGGCCACCGGTGTGCTGGGCTCCTGTGCCAAGGGAGGGTTGGGTGTGGGAGGAATGGTTGCGCACTGATGGATTTTACTTCTTTGGAAGTGAATTTATAATGCTATAATATTTGTGGTAAAATTAAAATACAGGAAGCAGACATTGCCCTGTGGGTGCCTTTGGGTGTACAGAGAATAGAGCAAAAGAAAATTGATTTATTTTCAGTTACAATTTAAAAGAAACTTGGCTAATTTTGGGAGGTGTATTAGCCAAAGCACAGGTGAAAGAATAATGAACGCTTTCTACATTACTGTGACTTGTTTCCTTTTGCCAGGACTGGCACACAGCTCAATGCTAAGGCCATGCAATAGGCTCACACCAGAATAAGAGTTAGAAAAGTGTGATTTCTGCATCCCTGAAAGCGAAGGAAAGAATCAGTCTGTGTGGTTTTTTGTTTTTCTTTTTTTTTTTTTTTTTTTTTTTTTTTTTT